>NC_059193.1:14646366-14658866 GCF_020615455.1 Coregonus clupeaformis
AAATACTGAGAAATACTAGCTTTGTGTTTCCTTCATTTGTGATTTCTATAGCATCACGTGATACACTTTAGTAATTCTCTTCACACAGCCTTTCACAGGCATTTAATAAGTCAATACTTTTCACTCAGAAGGCTACGCTTCCTCACATATAACCTTCCCTATATCTGTGTGTGTGTGTGTGTGTGTGTGTGTGTGTGTGAGTGTGTGTTTGTGTGCATATGTGTGTGTGTTAATGCACTGGGGAGAAGCTGACATTGGCAGGCTGGCTGACAGGCAGATATGAGTATGAACAGTGAGTGAAAACCAATTTGACAAATTACCCCCTCCTGACAAACTGTAAGCCCCCACTCCCCTCCTCCTCCTCTCATTCCCCCAATCCCCCTAACTCCTCCTGTTCGACCGCCACCCCCTCCCCCCACTCTCTTCCCACTCCTTTACCTCTCCCTCTCTCCCTCTCTCCTCCAATCCCCCTTTTCCCTTGGTGACTACCCACTCTCTCCCCTCCTCCCCCACCCCTCCCTCTCTCCACCTGTCTAAAACTTCCCTCCACACTCGTTTTCACACGCTGCTCTCTGGGCGCTCCATTCTGTTGGCGAGGCAGAAATGGAGGGTCACACATATAGATTTATGTGTCAACTCCACTTCAGGTAAATTGTTTGAGTGACTCGGGCGTGATGAATATCACATTTAAGAGAGAGACAGAGGGGGGGATAGGAAACAGAGAGGGGAAAAGGAGGGGTAAAATGAAGACTGGAGGAAAATGCTGACCCTGTTCTCTGCCCTCCTCTGTGGCTCTGCTTATCTGTCACCTCTCTCTCTCTCTGTCTCTCTCTCTGTCTCTCTCTCTCTCTGTCTCTGTCTCTCTCTGTCTCTGTCTCTGTCTGTCTCTGTCTCTCTCTCTCTCTGTCTCTCTCTCTCTGTCTCTCTCTCTCTGTCTCTCTCTCTCTGTCTCTCTCTCTCTCTCTCTCTCTCTCTCTCTCTCTTAACGTCTAGCAGGCTGATCTGTCTTAACATTATCAATAGAACAGATTTAGTCCCTTAATCAGACGTGTGATGTACCTGGCTGCTCCTCCACTCTCATCTGTATCTAGAGAAACACAACAGGACCACTGGGGAGGCGGAGGACGCTATGATGAGCTGGGACTGGGAGGCTGCTGATAACTGCTGTGTGTGTGTGTGTGTGTGTGTGTGTGTGTGTGTGTCTGTGTGTGTCTGTGTGTGTGTGTCTGGAGCACTTAGCTACACACTATACATCTTCCATTCCATCACACTCACTTACACACACTATAGAAACATTGTGTTGAAAATCCCAAATTGTTTGCATAGTCAACTTACACACATCCAATACCCCTCCTCAAACACACATCCACCAACCCACCCACCCCCAAACACACACTGCCTCCCCTCACCTTTGGCACAGTTGTCTCCCTTGTATCCCAGGGAGCAGACACAGGTCCCGCCAGTGCAGGTCCCATGTCCACTACAGAGAGGGTCAATACAGTGGGTGGTGGGGACGGCACACTCTGCTCCCTTCCATCCACTGTAGCAGACACAGAATCCCTTATCATACTGACCATTACCACTACACAGCACTGGACACGCCTCTGGAGAGAGGGAGAGAGAGAGAGAGAGAGAGAGAGAGAGAGAGAGAGAGAGAGAGAGAGAGAGAGAGAGAGAGAGAGAGAGAGAGAGAGAGAGAGAGAGAGAGAGAGAGAGAGAGAGAGACATTAAATGACAGTATGTCTGAGGGTCACAGCAGAGTAAATAACAGTATGTCTGAGGGTCATTAGACTAAATAACAGTATGTCTGAGGGTCATGAGGGTGTGTGTGCATGCTTGTGTGCGTGTGTGTATGTGTGAGTGGTAGAGAGAGAGAGAGCAGTAGTGACATGTAGAGTAATTATACAGAGAGGTAACTAAACTATTAATCAGTGAACAGTCTTCTTCCCCAGGTGAACTAAGATTCATGTTGGCTTTAAACCGTCATGTATCACATTACTGTCTATAAACGAGTGTATGTCCGTGTGTTTGTGTGAGTGTATGTGTCTGTCTGTCTGTCTGTCTGTCTGTCTGTCTGTCTGTCTGTCTGTCTGTCTGTATGTCTGTCTGTCGGTCTATCTGTCTGTCTGTCTGTCTGTCTGTCTGTCTGTCTGTCTGTCTGCCTGTCTGCCTGTCTGCCTGTCTGCCTGTGTCTGTCTGTCTGTCTGTCGGTCGGTCGGTCGGTCTGTCAGTCTGTCGGTCTATCTATCTATCTATCTATCTATCTATCTATCTATCTATCTATCTATCTATCTATCTATCTATCTGTCTGTCTGTCTGTCTGTCTGTCTGTCTGTCTGTCTGTCTGTCTGTCTGTCTGTCTGTCTGTCTGTCTGTCTGTCTGTCTGTCTGCCTGCCTGTCTGTGTGTCTCTGTGTCTGTCTGTCTGTGTCTGTCTGTCTGTCTGTGTGTGTGTCTGTCTGTCTGTCTCTCTGTCTGTCTGTCTGTCTGCCTGCCTGTCTGTGTGTCTCTGTGTCTGTCTGTCTGTGTCTGTCTGTCTGTCTGTGTGTGTGTCTGTCTGTCTGTCTCTCTGTCTGTCTGTCTGTGTGTCTACCTTTGGAGCAGTCCATGCCATGGAACCCAGGGAAGCAGTGACACACACCAGACACACACTCTCCGTTGCCATGACAGTTACGAGGACACTCCTGTACAGAGTCTGCAATGGGAGAAGAGAGAGAGAGAGAGACAGAGAGAGAGAGAAAGAGAAAGAGGGAGAGCGAGAAGGAGATAGCTTCGATAAGGGGGAAAGACAGAGCGATTGAGAGAAGGGTGTCAAACTCAAGCCTCTAGTCTTTAGTTCAACAACACGAAAATTCATTTTTTTCTCTCTATATTCTTATTGTTCATATTTTATATTGTTACAGAAAATACATCAACCGTCCACTGTTCCTCTTACAGGAAATACAATCCATCCATCCATCCGTCTGTCTAAATCATGTTTCACGGCTTCACCAGTTATTCCCCTGCTTCTCTCTCTCTCTGCTCTTACCCTTCTTCCATCTGTCTTGACACTTCTCTCTCTTCTGTTTCTCCTCTCCCCCTCATTCACTCTCTTTTCTTTTCCTCATCTTCCCTCGCCTGCACTCCTCCTCTCCCTCTATCCGCTCTCCTCCTCTCCCTCTCTCCTCTCCTCCTTCTCTCCTCTCCTCCCTCTTTCGAATTCTCCACTCCTCCCTCTCTTCTGTTTGTTTATCCTTTGGTCTGATCCCCAGGGTCATCAATAATTTATTCAAGTACCTGTGTTCCTCTCCACATTCTACCTTTGCTGTGTGTGTGTTTCGGTTGTGTGTGTGTTTTCAGCACTCTACCCATGTCTCAGTGGCTTGTGTGAGGAGAACAGGTTTGGACAAGGACACTGAGGGTGTTTGGAGGTTTTCACTCTCTCTCTCTCCATCTCTCTCTCTCTCCATCCCTCTCTCTCTCCATCCCTCTCTATCTCCATCCCTCTCTCTCTCCATCCCTCTCTCTCTCCATCCCTCTATCTCTCTCCATCCCTCTCTCTCTCCATCCCTCTATCTCTCTCCATCCCTCTATCTCTCCATCCCTCTCTCTCTCCATCCCTCTCTCTCTCCATCCCTCTCTCTCTCCATCCCTCTCTCTCTCCATCCCTCTCTCTCTCCATCCCTCTCTCTCTCCATCCCTCTCTCTCTCTCCATCCCTCTCTCTCTCCATCCCTCTATCTCTCTCCATCCCTCTCTCTCTCCATCCCTCTCTCTCCATCCTCTCTCTCTCCATCCCTCTCTCTCTCCATCCCTCTCTCTCTCCATCCCTCTCTCTCTCCATCCCTCTATCTCTCTCCATCCCTCTCTCTCTCCATCCCTCTCTCTCTCTCCTCTCTCTCCATCCCTCTCTCTCTCCATCCCTCTCTCTCTCCATCCCTCTCTCTCTCCATCCCTCTCTCTCTCTCCATCCCTCTTCTCTCTCCATCCCTCTCTCTCTCTCCATCCCTCTCTCTCTCTCTCTCTCCATCCCTCTCTCTCTCCATCCCTCTCTCTCTCCATCCCTCTCTCTCTCCATCCCTCTCTCTCTCCATCCCTCTATCTCTCTCCATCCCTCTCTCTCTCCATCCCTCTCTCTCTCCATCCCTCTCTCTCTCCATCCCTCTCTCTCTCCATCCCTCTATCTCTCTCCATCCCTCTCTCTCTCCATCCCTCTCTCTCTCTCCATCCCTCTCTCTCTCCATCCCTCTCTCTCTCTCTCATCCATCCTCTCTCTCCATCCCTCTCTCTCTCCATCCCTCTCTCTCTCCATCCCTCTATCTCTCTCCATCCTCTCTCTCTCCATCCCTCTATCTCTCTCCATCCCTCTCTCTCTCCATCCCTCTATCTCTCTCCATCCCTCTCTCTCTCCATCCCTCTCTCTCTCCATCCCTCTCTCTCTCCATCCTCTCTCTCTCTCCCTCCCTCTCTCTCTCCATCCCTCTCTCTCCATCCCTCTCTCTCTCCATCCCTCTCTCTCTCTCCATCCCTCTCTCTCTCCATCCCTCTCTCTCTCCATCCCTCTCTCTCTCCATCCCTCTCTCTCTCCATCCCTCTCTCTCTCCATCCCTCTCTCTCTCTCCATCCCTCTCTCTCTCCATCCCTCTCTCTCTCCATCCTCTCTCTCTCCATCCCTCTCTCTCTCCATCCCTCTCTCTCTCCATCCCTCTCTCTCTCCATCCCTCTCTCTCTCCATCCCCTCTCTCTCTCCATCCCTCTCTCTCTCTCCATCCCTCTCTCTCTCTCCATCCCTCTCTCTCTCTCCATCCCTCTCTCTCTCCATCCCTCTCTCTCTCCATCCCTCTCTCTCTCCATCCCTCTCTCTCTCCATCCCTCTATCTCTCTCCATCCCTCTCTCTCTCCATCCCTCTCTCTCTCCATCCCTCTCTCTCCATCCCTCTATCTCTCTCCATCCCTCTCTCTCTCCATCCCTCTCTCTCTCCATCCCTCTCTCTCTCCATCCCTCTCTCTCTCCATCCCTCTCTCTCTCCATCCCTCTCTCTCTCCATCCCTCTCTCTCTCTCCATCCCTCTCTCTCTCCATCCCTCTCTCTCTCTCCATCCCTCTATCTCTCTCCATCCCTCTATCTCTCTCCATCCCTCTATCTCTCTCCATCCCTCTCTCTCTCCATCCCTCTCTCTCTCCATCCCTCTCTCTCTCCATCCCTCTCTCTCTCCATCCCTCTCTCTCTCCATCCCTCTCTCTCCATCCCTCTCTCTCTCCATCCATCCCTCTCTCTCTCCATCCCTCTCTCTCCATCCCTCTATCTCTCTCCATCCCTCTCTCTCTCCATCCCTCTATCTCTCTCCATCCCTCTCTCTCTCCATCCCTCTATCTCTCTCCATCCCTCTATCTCTCTCCATCCCTCTCTCTCTCCATCCCTCTCTCTCTCCATCCCTATCTCTCTCCATCCCTCTCTCTCTCCATCCCTCTCTCTCTCCATCCCTCTCTCTCTCCATCCCTCTATCTCTCTCCATCCCTCTCTCTCTCCATCCCTCTCTCTCTCCATCCCTATCTCTCTCCATCCCTCTCTCTCTCCATCCCTCTCTCTCTCCATCCCTCTCTCTCTCCATCCCTCTATCTCTCTCCATCCCTCTCTCTCTCCATCCCTCTCTCTCTCCATCCCTCTCTCTCTCCATCCCTCTCTCTCTCCATCCCTCTATCTCTCTCCATCCCTCTCTCTCTCCATCCCTCTCACTTTCCATCCCTCTCACTCTCTCCACTTCCCTCTCTCCCTCTCTCTGTCTCCACCTCTCTCCACTTCCCTCTCTCCTTCTCTCTGTCTCCACCTCTCTCCACTTCCCTCTCTCCCTCTCTCTGTCTCCACCTCTCTCCCTCTCTCCACTTCCCTCTCTCAGCATGATGCCTTACCTAACTCAAACCTACTCTCCCCTCCTCCTTCCCTCCATCTCCCACTCTCTCCACAGGAGCTGGCAGGCTAATCGTGAGAGTAGGATTGGGTGAAAGTTAAACTGCTGCGTTTGAGAGGGGTGAAAGTTATGTATACTCTCCCCCCTCTCTCTCCCGCCGCCTCTCCTTTTCTCCCCTCTTTCTCTCTCCTAAGCCATTACAGCAGTGTTGAAGGAGACTTCTCTCTCCCTCCCCCTCTATCTTTCTCTCTCCCCTCTATCTCTCACCCTCCCTCCCTCCCTCCCTCCCTCCCTCCCTCCCTCCCTCCCTCCCTCCCTCCCTCCCTCCCTCCCTCCCTCCCTCCCTCCCTCCCTCCTCCCTCCCCCTCTCTCTCTCTCTCTCTCTCTCTCTCTCTCTCTCTCTCTGTCCCCCCTCTCTCCCCTCTCCTCTCTCTCTCTCTCTCTCTCTCTCTCTCTCTCTCTCTCTCTCTCTTTCTCTCTCTGTCCCCCTCTCTCCCCCTCCCTCCCTCCCCTCTCTCTCTCTCTCTCTCTCTCTCTCTCTCTCTCTCTTTCTCTCTCTCCCCCTCCCTCTCCCTCCCTCCCCCTCTCTCTCTCTCTTTCTCTCTCTGTCCCCCCCTCTCCCTCTCCCTCTCCCTCTCCCTCTCCCTCTCTCCCTCCCCCCCTCTCTCTCTCTTACCCATTACAGCAGTGTTGAAGGAGACGGTCTCTCTTTCTCGTCCGTCGTTGTAGAAGGCTAGATGCCATGCTCCCGGGTCCAGGTACTGAACAAACACTGCTTCATTTAGAACCACAGTCTGGATGCTGCGACGTTCTCTAGGAGACTCAACAACACTCCACTTCTCTTTACCGTCCAAGCGCTCCATGTAGTCATACTACAGGAGGAGAGACAATAACACTTTCAGGAAGCTCAAACCAGGAAGTCATTTCAATTCCATAAGTGTGTGTATACTGTAAGTGTGTGTGCAGTCCAGTTTTGTGTAACTGTGTATGTGGTGCATATATGTGTGTTATGTCTGTATTGGTGTGTGTTACGTGTGTATTGGTGTGTGTTACGTGTGTATTGGTGTGTGTTATGTGTGTATTGGTGTGTGTTACGTGTGTATTGGTGTGTGTTATGTGTGTATTGGTGTGTGTTATGTGTGTATTGGTGTGTGTTATGTGTGTACTGGTGTGTGTTATGTGTGTATTGGTGTGTGTTATGTGTGTACTGGTGTGTGTTATGTGTGTATTGGTGTGTGTTATGTGTGTACTGGTGTGTGTTATGTGTGTATTGGTGTGTGTACTGGTGTGTGTTATGTGTGTATTGGTGTGTGTTATGTGTGTACCTGTGTGTGTGAGTCAGGTTGGGGTCAATTCAGGAAGTAAACTGAAATTCCAATTCAATAACTAAAAAAATATATTTTCAACGACTTGTTAATAAACAAAGCTATTTATTTCAGTTTTTCCATTTTAGAATTTAAATTCAAATCACTTCCTAGATTGACTGCCTTCAATTCGAATTGACCCCAACCCTGGTGCGTATTATGACAGTCCACCTGTGTGTGTGAGGGGGACAGGCCCTGTGTATGTCTAAGTGTGTGTTATGACAGTCTACCTGTGCGTGTGAGGGGGGCAGGCCCTTGCGGATGTAGACCCCGAACAGAGCATCTTTCCCCAGGGAGATGTTGAACTTGAGGAACTGTGGCTGGACAAGGTGAAGCAGAGACCTCCAGAACACCCCTGGAGGAATCTCCTGACTCACCCTCCTGCCCACCTCCACATCCCCACTGTCTATACTGCTGTTAGAACCTGGCCATGGCGCTATGGGAGAGGAGAGGAGGAGAGGATCATCACAATGTCAGTAAGCAGTAATCACATAGCAAAACCATTAAAACATTGAATGTTTGCATTCTGGGAAATGTGTTCTGCTCTATGTATGTATGCCCAATAGAACTACAATGCTAGAAGAAGAATACAGCCTTGTTCTAGTTGTGCCAGGGCCGGGGCAGTCAGGTGTGTTATGGATGCTAAAGTGTTGTAGTTCTCACCTCTGCCTCCAGAGGGCAGTGTGGCCACATCACTGTTGACTGGTAGACCTGCAGTACTCAGACCATTGTTCAACACAGGGCCTTCAGAGGGCTGCAGGTGCCACGTCAGACCCAACAGGTTAATGGCTGGAGGGAAGGGAGTAGAGGGGGAGGACAGGGGCAGAGAGAGAGGGGAGGAGGGGGGAGAAGTATTTGTTATTTAATTTTCAGGCAGATAGAAATTGCACACATTGTACTAACCTAGAAGAGATTAGAAAATAACAGACATACTTTCTTTCTCTTTACCTCCCTCGCTGTAGTTTCCCTCCCTCATTCAACTCCCTCCCTCCCTCCGCAGACAGGATACCAGTCTCTGTTTGGGAGTCTTGACACAAGCTCACAGCAAGCAAGTGACAGATGAAAATAAATCTCTCTCTCTCTCTCTCTCTCTCTCCCTCTCTCTCTCTGTGCTCTCTCTCTCTCTCTCTCTCTCTCTCTCTCTCTCTCTCTCTCTCTCTCTCTTGTCTCTCTCTCTCTGTCTCTCTCTCTCTCTCTCTCTCTCTCTCTCTCTCTCTCTCTCTCTCTCTCTCTCTCTCTCTCTCTCTCTCTCTCTCTCTCTCTCTCTCTCTCTCTCTCTCTCTCTCTCTCTCTCTGTCTCTCTCTCTCTGTCTCTCTCTCTCTCTCTCTCTCTCTCTCTCTCTCTCTCTCTCTCTCTGTCTCTCTCTCTCTCTCTCTCTCTCTCTCTCTCTCTCTCTCTCTGTCTCTCTCTCTCTCTCTCTCTCTCTCTCTCTCTCTCTCTCTCTCTCTCTCTCTCTGTCTCTCTCTCCCCTCCTTTGTGTTCTGTTGTTTTATTGTGCTGGTGGTTGAGTTTGTCAGCTCTTCATTTTTGTCTCTCTCTACTCCCTCCTTTTTAAGTCCCTGCCAAGTAACTTTCTCACAACTGAATTGAAGTTTAGAGGAAATAAACAGACAAGGGAAGCATTTCAGTGTTACAGATTTGGGAAGGGTACGGGCGTTGCTGATTCATATTGCTATCCATTATTGTCCATTCACCCAAGGAGTGTGTGGGTTTGGAAAGTGCTACCAGGTGCTCTGTGTTCACAGTAGGAGTATGGTCACGTGCGGTCGCTTGCGGTCGAAGGATGTGTTGACCACTATAGGCATGTCTCATTATGTGTGTATTGACTACCTGTCCCATCCTCACTACCTGTCCCATCCTGAATACCTGTCCCATCCTCACTACCTGTCCCATCCTCACTACCTGTCCCATCCTGAATACCTGTCCCATCCTCACTACCTGTCCCATCCTCACTACCTGTCCCATCCTGAATACCTGTCCCATCCTCACTACCTGTCCCATCCTCACTACCTGTCCCATCCTCACTACCTGTCCCATCTTCACTACCTGTCCCATCCTGAATACCTGTCCCATCCTCACTACCTGTCCCATCCTGAATACCTGTCCCATCCTCACTACCTGTCCCATCCTCACTACCTGTCCCATCCTGAATACCTATCCCATCCTCAATAACTGTCCCATCCTCACTACCTGTCCCATCCTGAATACCTGTCCCATCCTCACTACCTGTCCCATCCTCATTACCTGTCCCATCCTCACTCCCTGTCCCATCCTCACTATCTGTCCCATCCTGAATACCTGTCCCATCCTCACTACCTGTCCCATCCTCACTGAGTTATATGTTCATGTATTCACCACCAGGATAGGATCAATGAACTGCATAGATTCATTCTGCACATCTCAATCCTTTCACACACACACACACACACACACACACTCTCTCTCTCTAACCCTAATCCCACAGATCACACAGACCCACAAATAATTTTAAAACAAATCAAACATTGATAAACTCCCATATCTGTTAGGCGAAATACCGCAGTGTACAATCACAGCAACAAGATTTGTGGCCCATTGCCATGAGAACAGGGCAACCAGTGGAGCACAAACAACATTGTAAATACCACCAATATATCTTATTTTGTTTATTGTTTATTTCACTTGCTTTGGCAATGTAAACATATGTTTCCCATGCCAATCAAGCCCTTTGAATTGAGAGAGAGAGAGAGAGAGAGAGAGAGAGAGAGAGAGAGAGAGAGAGAGAGAGAGAGAGAGAGAGAGAGAGAGAGAGAGAAGGAGACACGCATAGTTAAAAGAGGGCATCCTCTCCTCCATCCTCTCCTCCATCCTCTCCTCCATCCTCTTCCCTATCCTCCATCCTCTTCCCCCTGCTTCATCCTCTCCTACATCCTCTCCTCCATCCTCTTCCCTCTCCTTCATCCTCTCCTACATCCTCTCCTCCATCCTCTTCCCTCTCCTTCATCCTCTCCTACATCCTCTCCTACATCCTCTTCCCTCTTCTACATCCTCTTCTACATCCTTTCCTACATCCTCTTCCCCTCTCTCTTTGTCATCTTTTCATATATTTTGTCTGTTATAGAACAAAACATAGAGAGACTATGCTGATGGCAATGACAGACACTTAAGCAAGTGTGTGTGTGTCTGGCCATATGTGTGTGTGTGTGTGTGTGTACGTGTGTGTATGTGAGTGAATGTGGTTGAATCCCTGACCCATAGATGGCACTCTTTGTCCTTTCCTACACTGCAGTAAAGGTTTCTTAAAAATAGGAAAAAATTGTACACACACGTGCACACACACGTGCACACACACACACACACACACACACACACACACACACACACACACACACACACACACACACCGGTGGATCAGAGAGGCAGGCCTAACGAGGCAGAGTGGTTGATTAAAAACAGATCACGCGGTGCATGAGGGTGTATGTCATCTTCATGCTGAATTCACAAAGTGGTCCGTGGCAACAGCCTGTGTTACCGCACTATCACCTGCTATACAACACATCTAAGACAGCTCTGGAACATGTGTGATCCTCGGACAGGAGAAGTAGAAGGAGAGATGGATGGAGGGAACGAGGGAGAGAGAAGGAGACAAGGGAGAGAGATGAAAGAGGAGACAGAGAAAGATAAGGTGAGAAGAGGAGAGAGATGGGGAGAGGGAGAAGAGAGGGAGAGAGGGGGAGAAGGGGGAGGATGGGGGAGAAGGGGGGAGGTTGGGGGAGGATGGGGGAGAAGGGGGGAGGATGGGGGGAGAAGTGGGGGATGGGGGAGGATGGGGAGAAGGGGGAGGATGGGGGAGAAGGGGAAGGATGGGGAGGATGGGGGGAGAAGGGGGAGGATGGAGGAGAAGGGGAGGCTCGGTGTAGAAGGGGGGAGGATGGGGGGAGAATAGGGGGGAGGATGGCGGAGAAGGGGAGGATAGGGGGAGGAGGGGGGAGGATGGGGGAGAAGGGGGAGGATGGGGGGAGGATGGGGGGAGAAAGGGGGAGGATGGGGGAGAAGGGGGAGGATGGGGGGAGAAGGGGGGAGGATGGGGAGAAGGGAGGAGGATGGGGAGCATGGGGGGAGGATGGGGGGAGAAGGGGGGAGGATGGGGGAGGATGGGGAGAAGGGAGGAGGATGGGGGAGCATGGGGGAGGATGGGGGAGAAGGGGGGAGGATGGGGGAGAAGGGGGGGAGACTCATGGGCGGCGCACAATTGGCCCAGCGTCGTCCAGGGTAGGGGAGGGAATGGCCGGCAGGGATGTAGCTCAGTTGATAGAGCATGGCGTTTGCAACGCCAGGGTTGTGGGTTCGATTCCCACGGGGGGCCAGTATAAAAAAAATATGTATTCACTAACTGTAAGTCGCTCTGGATAAGAGCGTCTGCTAAATGACTAAAATGTAAATGTAAATGGGTTCCCTATGATTCATTTTCAAGATCAGGAATGGACAGAATGTCTCCCTGGGGAGGTGGAGAGAGAAGAGAGAGAAGAGGCAAGAGGAGGAGAAAAGAGCAGAGGGAAGATAGGAGAAGAGGTAGAAGAGAATCAATCACCCCAACTACCTCGTACACCAGTGCACTGACTCGATACCACTACTCCTTGTTATTAGCCTGCAAATAGCCTGCATGTAGCCTCGTTGTAGCCTGCATGTAGCCTCATTGTAGCCTGCATGTAGCCTGCATGTAGCCTCGTTGTAGCCAGCATGTAGCGTGTGTGTAGCCTGTATAGAGCCTGTATGGAGCCTGTATATATCCTGTATAGAGCCTGTATATATCCTGTATAGAGCCTGTATATATCCTGTATAGAGCCTGTATATATCCTGTATGGAGCCTGTATGTATCCTGTATATAGCATGTATGTAGCCTCCTTGTTATTTTCAGACTTTTTAACTGCATTGTTGAGAAAGGGCTCGTAAGAAGTCTACACCTGTTGTATTCGACGCATGTGCCAAATAACATTTGATGTGATTTTAAAGAGAAGAGGAAGTAAAGGAGAAGAGGCAGAGGAGAGAGAAAGATGGGAGGGAGGGAGGGAAGAGAGGAGAGAGAGGAGAGAGAGGAGAGAGGGAAGAGAGAGGAGAGAGAGAAGAGAGGGAAGAGAGAGGAGAGAGAGAAGAGAGGGAAGAGAGAGGAGAGAGAGAGAGAGGGGGAGAGAGAGGAGAGAGAGAGAGAGAGAGAGAGAGAGAGAGAGAGAGAGAGAGAGAGAGAGAGAGAGAGAGAGAGAGAGAGAGAG
>NC_059193.1:14663866-14668866 GCF_020615455.1 Coregonus clupeaformis
CTATTCATAGCAGACCTGAAAAAGGCATTTGATAAAGTTTGACTGGGGTTTATATATAAATGCCTGGAGCATTTCAATTTTGGAGAATCTCTTATAAATGGGTCAAAATCATGAATAATAACCCTAGGTGTAAAATAGTAAATAATGGCTATTTCTCAGAAAGTTTTAAACTGTCAAGAGGAGTGAAACAAGGTTGTCCACTATTGGCATATCTATTTATTGTGGCCATCGAGATGTTAGCTATTAAAATCAGATCCAATAATAATATCAGAGGATTAGAAATACAGGGCTTAAAAACAAAGGTGTCATTGTACGCTGATGATTCATGTTTTCTTTTAAATCCACAACTAGAATCCCTCCACAGCCTCATAGAGGATCTAGATACATTTTCTAACCCTCTGATTACAACCAAATTATGACAAATGTACTATATTACTTATTGGATCACTAAAAAATAAAAATTTTACATTACCATGTAGTTTACCAATAAAATGGTCTGATGGTGATGTGGATATACTCGAAATACATATCCCAAAGGAAATAAATGATCTCACTTCAATACATTTTAATAGAAAGTTTGCAAAAATAGATAAGATCTTACTACCATGGAAAGGAAAATACCTGTCAATTTGTGGAAAAATCACCCTGATTAACTCTTTAGTATTATCCCAGTTTACCTATTTGCTTATGGTCTTGCCTACGCCTAGCGAACAGTTTTTTAAATTATTCAATTTTATTTGGAACGGCAAGCCAGACAAAATTAAAAGAGCATATTTATATAATGAATATGAATTCGGAGGACAGAAATAATTAAATATTAAAGCATTAGACCTATCACTAAAAGCTTCAGTCATACAAAAGTTATACTTAAATCCGAACTGGTTCTCAAGCAAATTAGTAAGATTGTCTCACCCAATGTTCAAGAAAGGCCTTTTCCCTTTATTCAGATTACAACCTCTCACTTTCAGTTATTTGAAAAGGAAATAATCTCCCCAAATGTCACTATTTCTAAAACAAGCCATAGAAAGTTGGTTGCAATTTCAATTTAATCCCCAGAAACGACAGAACAAATAATGCAACAAATATTGTGGTTAAATTCAAATATACTAATTGACAAAAAACCTTTATTTTTTGACAGAATGTTTAAAAAGGTATAATCTTCTAAAATGATATCATCGGTAGGACTGGTGGAGTTATGACGCACATGCAGCTAACAAAAACATATGGAAATGTCTGCTCTACCCAAAATTACAACCAAATAATTGCAGCCTTACCGCAAAAGTGGGTTTGTTTGGCGCTCGGGGAGAGAGTGGGTGTGTTTGGCACTCGGGGAGAGAGTGGGTGTGTTTGGTGTAAGGTGGAGAGAGTGGGTGTGTTTGGCGCTCGGGGGAGAGAGAGTGGGTGTGTTTGGCGCTCGGGGAGAGAGTGGGTGTGTTTGGCACTCGGGGAGAGAGTGGGTGTGTTTGGTATAAGGTGGAGAGAGTGGGTGTGTTTGGCACTCGGGGAGAGAGTGGGTGTGTTTGGCTCTCGGGGAACAGAGTGGGTTTTGACAAGATGATAGAGCTTATATTACCACAGTGAACCCCCCCTCTCTCTCTCTCTGTCTCTCTCTCCCCCTCTCTCTCTTTCTCTCCGTCTCTTTTGCCGTCTCTCTCTCTGTGTCTCTCGCTCTGTCTCTCTCTCTCTCGCTCTCTGTCCCCAGCTGGACCACATCACTAATGAAACCAGGGCAGCCAATAGCACAGCCCCTAAATGAACACACCAGCCAATTACACACTCCCTAATTGGACCAAAGGGAGATGGGGACCGGCTATTACTTTAAAAGGTAATATCTAACGCACGTACCCACGCACACACACACACACACACGCGCGCGCCGCGTGCGCACACACACACACACACACACACACACACACACACACCATTGTGGACCGGACAAGTCTCAGTGTACAATTAGCAGTGTAATTGAGGCCAGACTCGTTAATTTAGTGGAAACAGTTAATATGCATTTATCTGAATGGCCAGGGGAGGTGGCAGGAATAAAATGTGTGTGTGTGTGTGTTAATTGTAAAGTGTGATTCTTCTGGTCAAATGAGTTTAGTGGTAATTGGTTTCAAAAACCTCCATCTTCTCCTCTCCTCTCCTCTCCTCTCCTCTCCTCTCCTCTCCTCTCCTCTCCTCTCCTCTCCTCTCCTCTCCTCTCCTCTCCTCTCCTCTCCTCTCCTCTCCTCTCCTCTCCTCTCCTCGCTATACTCCTCTTCATCCATCCATTGTTAGAGACAGAATATTGGGGTATTTACTATCTGATCTGATATGAGAGAGAAAGAGAGAGAGAGAGAGAGAGAGAGAGAGAGAGAGAGAGAGAGAGAGAGAGAGAGAGTCCTCTGTCTTCATTTAGTGTGTGTTTCTAACCAGCCAGTGAAGCAGTCTAATTGGGCTAACGATCAGACGGAGATAACACCAGCACTAATGAACGAATGAACGAGGAAATAAAGAAATGCAATGAGCCTAACTAAAAGATAATATGAACAAGACTCTGTCATGACTCCTCACGGATATCTGCTCTTCTCCTCCTCTGTCTGACCATCCTTCCCTGTGTCTCTGTCTCCCCTCCTCTCTGCTCCATCTCTCTCCTCTTCTCCTCCTCCATCTCTCTCTACCCTCCTCCTCCCTCTCTCTCTCTCTCTCTCTCTCTCTCTCTCTCTCTCTCTCTCTCTCTCTCTCTCGCTCTGTCTCTCCGACCTAAACAAATCCCCTATACATCACTTCTGCTACAGAACCCCCTGAGGGACATACACCAAGAGAGTAAAGTCACAGTCAGCATCTGATATCTAAAACATTAACACCCCATCTAATGCTCCTACTATGGCCTGATGGCCCTAACACATTCAATGACCTGTTTGTCCCTCCTGGCCACCTGTCCTAGAGCTCTCTGCATCCCCCCGGCCATGCCCTGACCTCTCCTAGACCGCCACCGCATGATAAGAATGGAACCTTTAGCAGTACAACAGACCCTGCCCACACTCCTGGTGGCCAACAATGGAGGGGGGGGTAGCAGTCATGAAGAATAGGTTATGTGCATGCTTGTGTGTGTGTATGTGTGTGTGTGTACAGCATGTGTGTTTGTGTGTGTGTGCTGCGTGTGTGTGTATGTGTGTGTACTGCGTATGTGTGTGAGTGTACTGCGTGTGTGTGTACTGCGTGTGTGTGTATGTGTGTGTACTGCGTGTGTGTGTATGTGTGTGTACTGCGTGTGTGTGTACTGCGTGTGTGTGTATGTGTGTGTACTGAGTGTGTGTGTATGTGTGTGTACTGCCTGTGTGTGTATGTGTGTGTACTGCCTGTGTGTTTATGTGTGCCATCATCACTGATGACATCCCTCCTGCTGGCTCACTGACTCACTCTACTGCGGTCAAGGGCACACCTGTGTCTGTGTGTGTGTGTGTGTGTGGGGGGGTGGGGTTACATGTGTGTGCTTGTGTGTGTGTGTCTGTTTATGTGTGTGTGTGTGTGTAATGTGTGTGTGTGTATGTGTGATTGGCAGGTTTGTACCTGTATGCAGGATGTTGTGTGTGTGTGATTGGCAGGTTTGTACCTGTATGCAAGATGTTGTGTGTGTGTGATTGGCAGATTTGTACCTGTATGCAAGATGTTGTGTGTGTGTGATTGGCAGGTTTGTACCTGTATGCAAGATGTTGTGTGTGTGTGATTGGCAGGTTTGTACCTGTATGCAAGATGTTGTGTGTGTGTGATTGGCAGGTTTGTACCTGTATGCAAGATGTTGTGTGTGTGTGATTGGCAGGTTTGTACCTGTATGCAGGATGTTGTGTGTGTGTGTTTGTGTTATTGGCAGGTTTGTACCTGTATGCAGGATGTTGTGTGTGATACATATTCTCTTCCTGTCTATGGACACCTCTGATATGTTCAGTCTATCTCTCTGTCCTATCCTCCTAACTCCCTCCCTCTGTCTCTCTATCTTCTCCTCCTCATAACTCCCTCCCTCTGTCTCTCTATCTTCTCCTCCTCATAACTCCCTCCCTCTTTCCCTCTATCGTCTCCTCCTCCTCCTAACTCCCTCCCTCTTTCCCTCTATCGTCTCCTCCTCCTCCTCCTCCTCCTCCTCCTCCTCCTCCTCATAACTCTACACCTGTCGTCTACACCTCTGACACCCTCCCTCTGTTCGTTTCTCAGTGATCTATTAGTGGACATTAGTCACTCCCTTCCTCCAGGTGACAGCACCTCAGGGGGAGAGTCATCCCTCTCTCCTCTCTTCGGTCTATCCTTGTCCTTCCTGTCTCCACTTATTCTCCTCTCCTCTCCCCCCCCCTCCTCTCCCCCTCCTCTCCCTCCCCCCCCCCCCCCCCCCCCCTCCCCCCCTCTCCTCCCCCCCTCCTCCCCTCCCTCCCCCTCCCCTCCCTCTCCATCTCTGAACAAATGGCAGACCTCTCCTCTTCCAGTTCACCTCTCCTCTATCCCTATTTTCAATCCCTCTCTCCTCTCCTCCCTCTCCGCTCACCCGTCTCCTAGCAACTACCTCTGTGAGAAAACAAGACACCCGAAGAATGAAGACCCAGCCTTCTACCTATAATCGTATCAGTATCATTCATTCATTTATTCATATTCATATTATTAATAATTATAGTATTTATTATAGCATCATTCCAGGACTAAAGGTGAGGAAAGATTCAGATACAGTGGGGAAAAAAAGTATTTAGTCAGCCAACAATTGTGCAAGTTCTCCCACTTAAAAATATGAGAGAGGCCTGTAATTTTCATCATAGGTACACGTCAACTATGACAGACAAAATGAGAAAAAAATCATCACATTGTAGGATTTTTAATGAATTTATTTGCAAATTATGGTGGAAAATAAGTATTTGGTCAATAACAAAAGTTTTCAATACTTTTTAATACCCTTTGTTGGCAATGACACAGGTAAACTTTTCTGTAAGTCTTCACAAGTTTTACACACTGTTGCTGGTATTTTGGCCCATTCCTCC
>NC_059193.1:14673866-14676366 GCF_020615455.1 Coregonus clupeaformis
GTGTCTGTGTGTGTGTGTGTGTGTGTGTGTGTGTGTGTGTGTGTGTGTGTGTGTGTGTGTGTGTGTACTATACCTACCTATAAAGTGAGACAGTATTACAGCCAGCAGTATGAGTGTGTATGTGTGTGTGTGTGTGTGTGTGTGTCTGTGTGTGTGTGTCTGTGTGTGTGTGTGTGTGTGTGTGTGTGTGTGTGTGTGTCTGTGTGTGTGTGTGTACTATACCTACCTATAAAGTGAGACAGTATTACAGCCAGCAGTATGAGTGTGTATGTGTGTGTGTGTGTGTGTGTGTGTGTGTGTGTGTGTGTGTGTGTGTGTGTGTGTGTGTGTGTGTGTGTGTGTGTGTGTGTGTGTGTGTGTGTGTGTGTGTGTGTGTGTGTGTGTGTGTGTGTGTGTCTGTGTGTGTGTGTACTATACCTACCTATAAAGTGAGACAGTATTACAGCCAGCAGTATGAGTGTGTGTGTGTGTCTGTGTGTGTGTGTGTGTGTGTGTCTGTGTGTGTGTGTGTGTGTGTGTGTGTGTGTGTGTGTGTGTGTGTGTGTGTGTGTGTGTCTGTGTGTGTGTGTGTGTGTGTGTGTGTGTGTACTCTACCTACCTATAAAGTGAGACAGTATTACAGCCAGCAGCATGAGTGTGTGTGTGTGTGTGTGTGTGTGTGTACTCTACCTACCTATAAAGTGAGACAGTATTACAGCCAGCAGTATGAGTGTGTGTGTGTGTGTGTGTGTGTGTGTGTGTGTGTGTGTGTGTGTGTGTGTGTGTGTGTGTAGTATACCTACCTATAAAGTAAGACAGTATTACAGCCAGCAGGCTGGCTGCAGTAATGGCCGACACGGCAGCACATTTCCAACTACAGTACTTGGACGGCTTCTTGAGCTTGAAGGCAGAGCGGGAGAAGGTGTTTCTGGGTAATAGGCGAGGGGGCGGAGAGTAGACTGTCCCAGAGGTCAGAGGGTAACCAGGGGAGGAGCTACTGAAGAGAGGGGTTGTCCCCGACGACGTCTTAAACAGGAAGTGCCTGAAGAGAGAGAGAGAGAGCGGGAGGGAGGGACGAGAGAGAGAAAGAACGAGAGAGAGAGAGAGAGAGAGAGAGAGAGAGAGAGAGAGAGAGAGAGAGAGAGAGAGAGAGAGAGAGAGAGAGAGAGAGAGAGAGAGAGAGAGAGAGAGAGAGAGAGAGAGAGAGAGATGTTTGTTTAAGTTGGACAGAAATTCTACTCACAGGGGTCCAAAACATACAGAGACAAAAAAACAAAGAAACAGAGAGCTATTAGGTCAGAGAATGATAGTGGAGAGAACCAGAGAGCTATGAGGCCAGAGATTGAGTGCAAATAAACAGAGATATGTGAGGCCATAGATTGAGAGTGGAGAGAAACAGAGAGATATGAGATCATAGATTGAGAGTGCAGAGAAACAGAGAGATGTGAGGCCATAGATTGAGAGTGGAGAAAAACAGAGAGATATGAGTTCATAGATTGAGAGTGGAGAGAAACAGAGAGATATGAGGTCATAGATATGAGGTCATAGAGATCCTATTCTGACTCTTCCAAATCAAGGTCACTCTAAACCTACACCTGCACTGTTTCTCCATCCTGGCTCTCGCTTTCTCTCTCACTCTCTTTTTTCCCTCCCTGGTGGAGGGAGGATGAGTCTCATCCCTCTCTCTAGTGAGATCAGAACTAAGGGAGCAGATCAGAGAAGGATTTTACCAATCATCCACCACTCATATTCTCCATTATCCTCTGCTAGCACCACACCTGCTGTTCACCTACTGTAGAATACCCTCCTCCTCTATCCCAAACCTTAACCCTTAACGTATCAAGATAAAATATTGTAGTCAGGCAACATATGAGATGTGAATAGACAACATTTCATTCCGAAGTCGGAGTGTATTTTCTCTCGCTTCAGCTCAAATAATGTCCGCCATTGATTTCAACAAATGTGCATCATTTTTTACATGGTTGCATCATATTTCTGTGCATACTTTCCATTGAAGCTTGCATCGATGCAAGCTTCAAAATATGTACAAACGGAGTACGCATTCGAGAAGTGCCCTTGTGCTCTGTTTCACATTCTTTGATTTGGACTCGACCTTCCCGTGCTCCAATTTGCGTACTCGGAGCACGGTAGTATGTATTTTGAGAAACCCCCCCAGTTATGTAGAGGAAGTGTGCTTGTCAATAGATTTGGAAGAAAAATGAAAAGCTTGTGCTCTACTCTGTCTGGCGAATTACTTAACATTTATTTAAATAGATTGCAGTGCAATGTTGGTGCTGTGTGTGTGTGTGTGTGTGTGTGTGAGAGAGAGTGTGTTTGTGAATAAGAGTGTTGACCTTTTGCTAATTACCCAGAATGCCCTTTGTCCTCTTGTTAATTGTCCAGGTCCTCCCCTCTCTTTCTCTTTCTCTCACCCCCCTTCCTCTCACATTCCTTCCTTCCCTCTCTCTCTCTCTCTCTCTCTCTCTCTGCTCTCTCTCTCTCTCTCTCTCTCTCTCTCTCT
>NC_059193.1:14681366-14691366 GCF_020615455.1 Coregonus clupeaformis
GTCCACAGACCCACTCCAAAAGTCTTTCGGAGCCATTATCGACTCAGTGGGTTTTGTCCAACATGTCTCTGGACCTACTCACTGCCACAGTCATACTCTGGACCTAGTTTTGTCCCATGGAATAAATGTTGTAGATCTTAATGTTTTTCCACAAAATCCTGGACTATCGGACCACCATTTTATTACGTTTGCAATCGCAACAAATAATCTGCTCAGACCCCCAACCAAGGAGCATCAAAAGTCGTGCTATAAATTCTCAGACAACACAAAATTCATTGATGCCCTTCCAGACTCCTTCTGCCTACCCAAGGACGTCAGAGGACAAAAATCAGTTAACCACTTAACTGAGGAACTCAATTTAACCTTGCGCAATACCCTAGATGCAGTTGCACCCCTAAAAACGAAAAACATTTGTCATAAGAAACTAGCTCCCTGGTATACAGAAAATACCCGAGCTTTGAAGCAAGCTTCCAGGAAATTGGAACGGAAATGGCGCCACACCAAACTGGAAGTCTTCCGACTAGCTTGGAAAGACAGTACCGTGCAGTACCGAAGAGCCCTCACTGCTGCTCGATCATCCTACTTTTCCAAATTAATCGAGGAAAATAAGAACAATCCAAAATTTCTTTTTGATACTGTTGCAAAGCTAACTAAAAAGCAGCATTCCCAAGAGAGGATGGTTTTCACTTCAGCAGTGATAAATTCATGAACTTCTTTGAGGAAAAGATCATGACCATTAGAAAGCAAATTACGGACTCCTCTTTGAATCTGCGTATTCCTCCAGGGCTTAGCTGTCCTGGATCTGCACAGATCTCGACAGGGCCTGGGATCGGGAGAGACACTTAGAGTGTTTTAGTACTATATCTCTTGACACAATGATGAAAATAATCATGGCCTCTAAACCTTCAAGCTGCATACTGGATCCTATTCCTACTAAACTGCTGAAGGAGCTGCTTCCTGTGCTTGGCCCTCCTATGTTGAACATAATAAACAGCTCTCTATCCACCGGATGTGTACCAAACTCACTAAAAGTGGCAGTGATAAAGCCTCTCTTGAAAAAGCCAAACCTTGACCCGGAAAATATAAAAAACTATCGCCTATATCGAATCTTCCATTCCTCTCAAAAATTTTAGAAAAAGCTGTTGCGCAGCAACTCACTGCCTTTCTGAAGACAAACAATGTATACGAAATGCTTCAGTCTGGTTTTAGACCCCATCATAGCACTGAGACTGCACTTGTGAAGGTGGTAAATGACCTTTTAATGGCGTCAGACCGAGGCTCTGCATCTGTCCTCGTGCTACTAGACCTTAGTGCTGCCTTTGACACCATCGATCACCACATTCTTTTGGAGAGACTGGAAACCCAAATTGGTCTACACGGACAAGTTCTGGCCTGGTTTAGATCCTACCTGTCGGAAAGATATCAGTTTGTCTCTGTGAATGGTCTGTCCTCCGACAAATCAACTGTACATTTCGGTGTTCCTCAAGGTTCCGTTTTAGGACCACTATTGTTTTCACTATATATTTTACCTCTTGGGGATGTTATTCAAAACATAATGTTAACTTTCACTGCTATGCGGATGACACACAGCTGTACATTTCAATGAAGCATGGTGAAGCCCCAAAATTGCCCTTCGCTAGAAGCCTGTGTTTCAGACATAAGGAAGTGGATGGCTGAAAACTTTTTACTTTTAAACTCGGACAAAACAGAGATGCTTGTTCTAGGTCCCAAGAAACAAAGAGATCTTCTGTTAAATCTGACAATTCATCTTGATGGTTGTAAAGTCGTCTCAAATAAAACTGTGAAGGACCTAGGCGTTACTCTTGACCCTGATCTCTTTTTTGACGAACATATCAAGACTGTTTCAAGGACAGCTTTTTTCCATCTACGTAACATTGCAAAAAATCAGAAATTTTCTGTCCAAAAATGATGCAGAAAAATTAATCCATGCATTTGTTACTTCTAGATTAGACTACTGCAATGCTCTATTTTCCGGCTCCGGATAAAGCACTAAATAAACTTCAGTTAGTGCTAAATACGGCTGCTAGAATCCTGACTAGAACCAAGAAATTTGATCATATTACTCCAGTGCTAGCTTCCCTACACTGGCTTCCTGTTAAGGCAAGGGCTGATTTCAAGGTTTTACTGTTAACCTATAAAGCGTTACATGGGCTTGCTCCTACCTATCTTTCCGAGTTGGTCCTGCCGTACATACCAATACGTACGCTACGGTCACAAGACGCAGGCCTCCTAATTGTCCCTAGAATTTCTAAGCAAACAGCGGGAGGCAGGGCTTTCTCCTATAGATCTCAATTTTTATGGAACAGTCTGCCTACCCATGTGAGAGACGCAGACTCGGTCTCAACCTTTAAGTCTTTACTGAAGACTTATCTCTTCAGTAGGTCATATGATTGAGTGTAGTCTGGCCCAGGAGTGTGAAGGTGAACGGAAAGGCTGGAGCAACGAACAGCCCTTGCTGTCTCTGCCGGGCCGGTTCCCCTCTCCACTGGGGTTCTCTGCCTCTAACCCTGTTGCAGGGGCTGAGTCACTGGCTTGCTGGTGCTCTTTCATGCCGTCCCTGGGAGGGGTGCGTCACTTGAGTGGGTTGAGTTACTGACGTGATCTTCCTGTCTGGGTTGGCGCCCCCCCTTGGTTTGTGCTGTGGTGGGAGACCTCTGTGGGCTATACTGGCCTTGTCTCAGGATTGTAAGTTGGTGGTTGGGGATATCCCTCTAGTGGTGCGGGGGGCTGTGCTTTGGCGGAGTGGGTGGGGTTATATCCTTCCTGTTTGGCCCTGTCCGGGGGTTTCTTCGGATGGGGCCACAGTGTCTCCGGACCGCTCCTGTCTCAGCCTCCAGTATTTATGCTGCAGTAGTTTATGTGTCGGGGGGCTGGGGTTAGTTGGTTATACCTGGAGTACTTCTCCTGTCTTATCCAGTGTCCTGTGTGAATTTAAGTATGCTCTCTCTAATTCTCTCGTTCTCTCTTTCTCTCTGAGAACCTGAGCCCTAGGACCATACGTCAGGACTACCGGGCATGATGACACCTTGCTGTCCCCAGTCCGCCTGGCCTTGCTGCTATTCCAGTTTCAACTGTTCTGCCTGCGGCTACGAAACCCCTACCTGTCCCAGACCTGCTGTTTTCAACTCTAAATGATCGGCTATGAAAAGCCAACTGAGAGACCTGAGCCCTAGGACCATACGTCGGGACTACCGGCCGTGGTGACTCCTTGCTGTCCCCAGTCCGCCTGGCCTTGCTGCTATTCCAGTTTAAACTGTTCTGCCTGCGGTTATGGAACCCTACCTGTCCCAGACCTGCTGTTTTAAACTCTAATGATCGGCTATGAAAAGCCAACTGAGATTTATTCCTGATTATTATTTGACCATGCTTGTCACTTATGAACATTTTTGAACATCTTGGCATGGTTCTGTTATAATCTCCACCCGGCACAGCCAGAAGAGGACTGGCCACCCCTCATAGCCTGGTTCCTCTCTAGGTTTCTTCCTAGGTTTTGCCTTTCTAGGAGTTTTTCCTAGCCACCGTGCTTCTACACCTGCATTATTAGCTGTTTGGGGTTTTAGGCTGGGTTTCTGTACAGCACTTCGAGATATTAGCTGATGTAAGAAGGGCTATATAAAATAAAATTGATTGAATTGATTGATTGATTGATTGTACAGAGTGTGTGATGTGTGTGTACAGAGTGTGTGATGTGTGTGTTCTGTGTGTGTGATGTGTGTACAGAGTGAGTGATGTGTGTACAGAGTGTGTGATGTGTGTAGAGAGTGTGTGATGTGTGTGTTATGTGTGTGTGATGTGTGTACAGAGTGAGTGATGTGTGTGTTCTGTGTGTGTGATGTGTGTACAGAGTGTGTGATGTGTGTACAGAGTGTGTGATGTGTGTGTTCTGTGTGTGTGATGTGTGTACAGAGTGAGTGATGTGTGTACAGAGTGTGTGATGTGTGTACAGAGTGAGTGATGTGTGTACAGAGTGGGTGATGTGTGTACAGAGTGGGTGATGTGTGTACAGAGTGGGTGATGTGTGTACAGAGTGGGTGATGTGTGTGTTCTGTGTGTGTGATGTGTGTACAGAGTGTGTGATGTGTGTGTACAGAGTGTGTGATGTGTGTGTTCTGTGTGTGTGATGTGTGTACAGAGTGAGTGATGTGTGTACAGAGTGTGTGATGTGTGTACAGAGTGTGTGATGTGTGTACAGAGTGTGTGATGTGTGTGTTATGTGTGTGTGATGTGTGTACAGAGTGAGTGATGTGTGTGTTCTGTGTGTGTGATGTGTGTACAGAGTGTGTGATGTGTGTACAGAGTGTGTGATGTGTGTGTTCTGTGTGTGTGATGTGTGTACAGAGTGTGTGATGTGTGTACAGAGTGAGTGATGTGTGTACAGAGTGTGTGATGTGTGTGTTATGTGTGTGTGATGTGTGTACAGAGTGAGTGGTGTATGTACAGAGTGTGTGGTGTGTGTAAAGTGTATATGAGTGGTGTAGTTAGTGTTCCCAGTGATAACACATCAAGGCTTTATACATGACGTATTTGAAACACAGCAGTCTTAACATGATGAGGATGCAGATATGTCATGTATTGGAGCAGTGTGATACATTCATAGCTTAGCTCATATGGGATTCTGTACTGTACGTGGAGATATGATGGGTAGACTACCTTATGTATTCTGTAAGAGGTGTGTGTGTGTGTGTGTATGTGTGTGTGTGTGTGTGTGTGTGTGCACGCGCAGTGTGTGGTCTCATGCAGTCCCCAGTGTAGTTTGTATTCAGAGTACGTCTATAGGACATGCATGTGACGTACCACAGGGATACAGCAGGAGGCTTCCATCCATCAGTGTTCTGTACAATAGACAGGCTGATTTGTTCATTGGTTGATAGACTGATCAATACTGTTCATTGGTTGATAGACTGATCAATACTGTTCATTGGTTGATAGACTGATCAATACTGTTCATTGGTTGATAGACTGATCAATACTGTTCATTGGTTGATAGACTGATCAATACTGTTCATTGGTTGATAGACTGATCAATACTGTTCATTGGTTGATAGACTGATCAATACTGTTCATTGGTTGACAGACTGATCAATACTGTTCATTGGTTGATAGACTGATCAATACTGTTCATTGGTTGATAGGAGTGTGTGTGTTGAACTTTCCCTGTAAAAATATGTAGCCAATAGCACTTTTCATATGAATTTAATTGTGGGTCATTCTGTGTTTTTATGTGGAATGTCTTGTGGAATTCAATAAAAAAGCTTATTTATTGCTAAAAGTAGAACCAACATGTTTTGGCTTTTGATGCTTCTGGTCTAAGCTTGTCAACATATACTGGTATTTACCAGTATAAAGTAGAGATTTAATACACTCTGGTACTGGTCTCACCTGATATTAAGTGCATTTAAGTATTGTGTCACTAGTCTCACCTGGTCTGTAGTGTGTATTCAGTGTTCTGTAGAGTTTGTAGGAACTGGGACTAGTTTCTCAACTGGTCTGTAGTGTGTATTCAGTATGTATAACTGGGACTAGTTTCTCACCTGGTTTCCAGTGGGACGTTACTATTCAGTACCCAGCTGTCCTGTAGCTGTACAGACTCTGGTGAGGTGGGCCCATCCCCTGGTACCGGAGGGGGAGTGTGGATGGTGTTCCTACCCCCTCTCAGGGTGTTCCTGTTCAGGCTGTTGGCTGAGGAGTGGTGGTGGTGGGAAAGGGTCTGGTGGTTGTGAGGGGGAAGCAGGGGGGGTCGCAGGGTAGAACCACTGAGGTGGTTAGGAGCTCCTGAACAGAGAGAAAGAGAGAGAAAAAGAAGATGGTTATTCAGAAAGAAGAGAGGAATGGCCAGAGAGAGAAGAGAGGAATGGCCAGAGAGAGAAGAGAGGAATGGCCTGAGAGAGAAGAAAGGAATGGCCAGAGAGAGAGAGAAGAGAGGAATGGCCAGAGAGAGAAGAAAGGAATGGCCAGAGAGAGAGAGAAGAGAGGAATGGCCAGAGAGAGAAAATAGGAATGGCCAGAGAGAGAAGAGAGGAATGGTCAGAGAGAAGAGAGGAATGGCCTGAGAGAAGAGAGGAATTGTGATAGAAAGAAACAGAAGTAGCATTTCTTGTTATTTTACTGGTCTTGCAGTGGGAATGGACAGATGTTTATAAAGGGAAGGATGGATGGAAGGGAGGAGATGAGGGACTTGGCCTCTCTACACAGGACAGACACTTTACATCTGTGTATACACACAGACTCTCCTGAGAGGGCAGATAAGGCACACACACACACACACACACACACACACAATCTGTATAAATTCTCTTATTTATATTCGCAAACCACGCTGTCTCTCTCTCTCAAATCTGCCGATAAAAATGCATTGCATTTTTCAAAGCTCCCTTCACTTCGATGAATATAAAAAAAATATTCATTCAAATTCTACTGAATTATATATGGCACTTTCAATACCAGAAGAACGTCATGGTTTTTAAAGTAAGCTTGTGGTTTCTGAGTTCTAGTTTCCAAGTAGGCAGTATCCTGAGGGTTGTGGTTAAGTGTGTGTGTGTGTGTGTGTGTGTGTGTGTGTGTGTGTGTGTGTGTGTGTGTGTGACTTTTTTCAAAGCCCAATTCACAAGCTTGTGAGTTTAAAAAAACTTTAAAGATTCGTAGGAGCCTGTCTTTAGAAATAGACCAGCATTTGGCCAGCACCTACACTGCTTGCATTCTCCAGAATACATCCCACTGGTGGGATATGTTAGCCACCGAATTCTCTACTACAGCGATGCTAGCCTGTTAGCCTGCTAGAGAGCGAGATCAAAGCATTCATTCTACAGCGATGCTAGCCTGTTAGCCTGCTAGAGAGCTAGACCAAAGCATCCATTCTACAGTGATGCTAGCCTGTTAGCCTGCTAGAGAGCTTGACCAAAGCATTAATTCTACAGCGATGCTAGCCTGTTAGCCTGCTAGAGAGCTTAACCAAAGCATTAATTCTACAGCGATGCTAGCCTGTTAGCCTGCTAGAGAGCTAGACCAAAGCATCCATTCTACAGCGATGCTAGCCTGTTAGCCTGCTAGAGAGCTTGACCAAAGCATTAATTCTACAGCGATGCTAGCCTGTTAGCCTGCTAGAGAGCTAGACCAAAGCAGCAGGCCGGGGTACATATGCAGACACCAGCAGTATGAGGCAGCGGCTCTCCATGGCACATTAACTTCACAGTGTACGTGTCTGTGTGTGTGTGTGTGTGTGTGTGTGTGTGTGTGTGTGTGTGTGTGTGTGTGTGTGTGTGTGTGTGTGTCAGGCCTATGGCAGTGAGAACCATGGGAAGCAGTTTGTTTGCCAGGCTCTGGACGGGTAAACTGTTTATTTACATTTTCTCTGGTTCAACACAATGAGTCGCATGGCGGGGTGTGTGTGTGTGTGTGTGTGTGTGTGTGTGTGTGCAAAAAAACGCTACTTTAGCAGTTTAAAAGAAATCAGCATAGGGCTCAACTCAGGGGAGTTCCCTTGTTCTTTCTCTCCATCCTCCCTCTCTCTCTCTCTCTCTCTCTCTCTCTCTCTCTCTCCATCATCTCTCTCTCTCTCTCTCTCTCTCCATTTCTCTCTCTGTCTCTGTCTCTCTCTCTCTCTCTCGCTCTCTCTCTCTCCATCATCTCTCTCTCTCTCTCTCTCTCTCTCTCTCTCTCTCTCTCTCTCTCTCTCTCTCTCTCTCTCTCTCTCTCTCTCTCCCTCTGTCTCTCTCTCTCGCTCTCTCCTTCTCTCCATCCTCTCCTCTCTCTCTCTCTCTCTCTCTCTCTCTCTCTCTCTCTCAATTCAATTCAATTTAAGGGCTTTATTGGCATGGGAAACGTATGTTAAAATTGCCAAAGCAAATGAAGTAGATAGTAAACAAAAGTGAAACAAACAATAAATATTAACAGTAAACATTACACTCAGAAGTTCCAAAAGAATAAAGACATTTCAAATGTAATATTATGTCTATATACAGTGTTGTAACAATGTGCAAATAGTTAAAGTACAAATTGGAAAATAAATAAACATAAATATGGGTTGTATTTACAATGGTGTTTGTTCTTCACTGGTTGCCCTTTTCTTGTGGCAACAGGTCACACATCTTGCTGCTGTGATGGCACACTGTGGTATTTCACCCAGTAGATAAGGGAGTTTATTAAAATTGGGTTTGTTTTCGAATTCTTTGTGGATCTCTGTAATCTGAGGGAAATATGTGTCTCTAATATGGTCATACATTTGGCAGGAGGTTAGGAAGTGCAGCTCAGTTTCCACCTCATTTTGTGGGCAGTGTGCACATAGCCTGTCTTCTCTTGAGAGCCAGGTCTGCCTACGGCGGCCTTTCTCAATAGCAAGGCTATGCTCACTGAGTCTGTACATAGTCAAAGCTTTCCTTAAGTTTGGGTCAGTCACAGTGGTCAGGTATTCTGCCACTGTGTACTCTCTGTTTAGGGCCAAATAGCATTCTAGTTTGCTCTGTTTTTATGTTAATTATTTCCAATGTGTCAAGTAATTCTCTTTTCGTTTTCTCATGATTTGGTTTGGTCTAATTGTGTTGTTGTTGTTGTCCTGGGCCTCTGTGGGGTCTGTTTGTGTTTGTGAACAGAGCCCCAGGACCAGATTGCTTAGGGGACTCTTCTCCAGGTTAATCTCTCTGTAGGTGATGGCTTTGTTATGGAAGGTTTGGGAATCGCTTCCTTTTAGGTGGTTATAGAATTGAACGGCTCTTTTCTGTCACGCCCTGGCTCTGGGGACTCTAGTATGTTGAGCCAGGGTGTGAGTTTTCATGTGTGTTGGTTCTAGTTGTTGTATATCTATGTTGGCCAGGGTGGCTCCCAATCAGAGACGGCTGTAGCTCGTTGTCTCTGATTGGGAGTCATACTTAGGTAGCCGTTAGGCATTCATTCATTGTGGTTTCTTGTTCCGTGTTGGTTTGTGTATGTAACCAGGGACGTCACGTTTTCGTTTTTGTTCGTGTGATCATTATCTAAATAAATATGTTCGCATTCAACGCTGCGCCTTGGTCCTCCTCTCTTAACGACGATCGTGACATTTTCTGGATTTTGATCATTAGCGGGTATTGGCCTAATTCTGCTCTGCATGCATTATTTGGTGTTTTTCGTTGTACACTGACGATATTTTTGCAGAATTCTGCATGCAGAATCTCAATTTGGTGTTTGTCCCATTTTGTGAATTCTTGGTTGGTGAGTGGACCCCAGACCTCACAATCATAAAGGGAAATGGGTTCTATAACTGATTCAAGTATTTTTAGCCAGATCCTAATTGGTATGTTGAATTTTATGTTCCTTTTGATGGCATTGAAGGCCCTTCTTGCCTTGTCTCTCAGATCGTTCACAGATTTGTGGAAGTTACCTGTGGCGCTGATGTTTAGGCCGAGGTATAGTTTTTTGTGTGCTCTAGGGCAACGGTGTCTAGATGGAATTTGTATTTGTGGTCCTGGCAACTGGACCTTTTTTTTAGAACACCATTATTTTTGTCACCAGATTCTCTCTCTCTCTCTCTCTCTCTCTCTCTCTCTCTCTCACTCTCTCTCTCTCTCTCTCTCTCTTTCTCTCTCTCTCTCTCTCTCTCTCTCTCTCTCTCTCTCTCTCTCTCTCTCTTTCTCTCTCGTTCTCTCTCTTTCTCTCCTTCTCCTTCTCTCTCTCTGTCTTTCTTTCTCTCACTCTCTCTCTCTCTCTCTCTCTTATGTTGTAAATGTACAGATTCTGAGGGAGGTAACTGTTTAACTCCCACTGATCTCCACAGAAACGACTGCACAAACTTTCTTCATCCCAGCAGAAAATATAAGTTGTGTCTTCCCTTCCTGGCAAGGAGCTAGCGACCCTCTCGCTAAAAATAGGAAGCACTCCCTATGCATAATGAATGGGCCGCGGAGCCGAAGTGCTAACGCTAGCTCTTTCTAGGAGCGATCAGACGCCCTACATTTGGCCTGAGACTCTTCTCTCTCTCTGAGAATGTGTGTGTGTGTCTGAGAACGTT
>NC_059193.1:14693866-14698866 GCF_020615455.1 Coregonus clupeaformis
TGATACAATGATACAGTTCATGCAGTTCATGTGGTTTTGTCTCCCTGTTTTTACCATTCTTCCCACTTTCTCCCATTCACACACACACAACCTCGTTCTCACTCACACATCAACCAAACCCCTCAGTAGCTTTATTACTGGACAGAGAGGGAGGGAGAGAGACAACAACAAAGTCATGAAGGGATGGAATGATGGAAGTGATTGACAGCTGTCTTACCGGAGGAGGGGGGTTGGTGTCTGAGCAGGTATGAGTCATCGTGGGGGCGGGGCTCCAGGCGGGAGTGGGATGGGTTATTCTCCAGCAGGGGCACCTGGCACTCCCTGAATGGTGGAGAGGAGGAGGAGGAGGGGCATAGGGATGAAGAGGGAGGGGCAGAGGGGGGGAGAAGGGACGAGGTAGGGGGGAGGGTGCGACCTGGAGGATGAAGGAAAAGAGAGAGAGAAGGAGGGTTAGACATATTGATGGGCTGATGAGAGGAGGAACAGAGGAACAGAGGAACACTAAAAAGAGGCACACACACACATGCACATGCACAACACACTAATACACACACAAACTAATGAGTGTGTGGTCTTCATGACTGAAAGTCACATTCATCTTGGTTCCCAGTTGTTTCCCCTTTAGCACACACACACACACACACACACACACACACACACACACACACACACACACACACACACACACACACACACACACACACACACACACACACACACACACACACACACACACACACACACACACACACACACACACACACACACACACACACACACACACACACACACACACACACACACACACACACACACACACACCATCTCAGCAGCTTTACATAGTTGAACCATGGGACGGAGGTGGCTTTGGACACATTGAGGCTGGTCCTTTACACTAGAGAGAGGGACAGGAGATAGGACACATTGAGGCTGGTCCTTTACACTAGACAGAAGGACATAGGACACATTGAGGCTGGTCCTTTACACTAGAGAAAGGGACAAGAGATAGGACATATTGAGGCTGGTGCTTTACACTAGAGAGAGGGACAGGAGATAGGACACATTGAGGCTGGTCCTTTACACTAGAGAAAGGGACAGGAGATAGGACACATTGAGGCTGGTCCTTTACACTAGAGAAAGGGACAGGAGATAGGACACATTGAGGCTGGTCCTTTACACGGGAGAGAGGGACAGGAGATAGGACACATTGAGGCTGGTCCTTTACACTAGAGAGAGGGACAGGAGATAGGGCACATTGAGGCTGGTCCTTTACACGAAAGAGAGGGAGATAGGACAGATTGAGGCTGGTCCTTAACACTAGAGAGGGACAGAAGATAGGACACATTGAGGCTGGTCCTTTACACTAGACAGAAGGACATAGGACACATTGAGGCTGGTCCTTTACACTAGAGAGAGGGACAGGAGACAGGAGAGAGGACACATTGAGGACACATTGACAGAAGGACATAGGACACATTGAGGCTGGTCCTTTACACTAGAGAGAGGGACAGGAGATAGGACACATTGAGGCTGGTCCTTTACACTAGAGAAAGGGACAGGAGATAGGACACATTGAGGCTGGTCCTTTACACTAGAGAGAGGGACAGGAGATAGGACACATTGAGGCTGGTCCTTTACACTAGAGAAAGGGACAGGAGATAGGATACATTGAGGCTGGTCCTTTACACGGGAGCGAGGGAGATAGGACAGATTGAGGCTGGTCCTTAACACTAGAGAGAGGGACAGGAGATAGGACACATTGAGGCTGGTCCTTTACACGAGAGAGAGGGAGATAGGACAGATTGAGGCTGGTCCTTAACACTAGAGAGAGGGACAGGAGATAGGACACATTGAGGCTGGTCCTTTACACTAGACAGGAGATAGGACAGATTGAGGCTGGTCCTTAACACTAGATAGAGGGACAGGAGATAGGACACATTGAGGCTGGTCCTTTACACTAGACAGAAGGACATAGGACAGATTGAGGCTGGTCCTTAACACTAGAGAGAGGGACAGGAGATAGGACACATTGAGGCTAGTCCTTTACACGAGAGAGAGTGAGATAGGACAGATTGAGGCTGGTCCTTAACACTAGAGAGAGGGACAGGAGATAGGACAGATTGAGGCTGGTCCTTTACACTAGAGAGAGGGACAGGAGATAGGACAGATTGAGGCTGGTCCTTTACACTAGAGAGAGGGACAGGAGATAGGACAGATTGAGGCTGGTCCTTTACACTAGAGAGAGGGACAGGAGATAGGACACATTGAGGCTGGTCCTTTACACGAGAGAGAGTGAGATAGGACAGATTGAGGCTGGTCCTTAACACTAGAGAGAGGGACAGGAGATAGGACAGATTGAGGCTGGTCCTTTACGCTAGAGAGAGGGACAGGAGATAGGACACATTGAGGCTAGGGCTGTTACGGTGACCGTATTACTGCCACACCGGCACTCACGAGACATAATGGCAGTCAAATTCCACGTGACCGTTTAGTTACATTAATTAGGCTTCTCCAAGCTCTGATGCTGCTGATGGTCATTAGTAGCCTACCAAACCTGCTAACTGCCTGGTACTCAGCACTCTATTGTCCCTCTAATCACTCTGACATCAATGCAAATGTGATCGAAAATCTAATCAAACACTTAATGAGAGCCCATGAGCTCATGTTGAGCAACATTTTTATAGGCTATGCAATTGCGTGAGAAAACAGAGTTTTGATGGCCTCTATTAAAAAGAGGAGGATCACATTAGCTTTCTATAGACTAGGCCTACTATATCTACTATATTTATTCATCAACTTTCCTAATATTAAGCACATTGCTTCGTTTTACAACAGGAGTATAGCCTACCTGGCTGGCATGAAAATGAACCATGGGAAAAGTCTCCTCCATTCGCTATTTAAGTGGATGACATGTATTTTTTTCCCCATGCCCCTGTTCCGAGACAGATGCATGATATTGGTCCGTTCTAAATCAAAACTAATTTCACACATATATTATTTAGTATATGTAAAGACAATATTAAATCAAGAATAGTCTGATGGGTGACAATATTAGCATATCACTTGTGAATTATATATTATCACTTGTGAATGATGCCCAGCATAAAAAACAATGTAAGGCAAGAAACAATGCCTTTTTTTTGCGACTGTCTAATCATAGTGGCACACCTCATGTAGCCTAGCCCATAGGCCTATATGTTTTGATAAGGTCAAAACTAAAGTAGCCAAATAACTTCTTAAACTAAACACATTAGTTTGCGGAAGATCTTTTTCACCCTAAAATGCACCTTTATAATAAAGCATTACATGCATAATCGCATTTGCCGTCACTTTCGAGAACATTTTGGAAGATTTGCGCTTATAGCCTACTGCCATGTTCGTTATTGCTGTGCTTACAATGTGAAGAAATAGCCTAATAGTTTATCAACAGTTCTGATCTGTTACATCAGCCTGATTGCTTTTAAACATTTGTTTGATGCTAGTGGTTGTATTAATTTGGGATCTATCACATCCCACAACTGTCCCAGAGTATGTCTGGAATATTTATTTATTGTACAGAAGGATAGAATAGGTCAACTTTTATACTATGGGGGATAGTAGATTGTCATAGGCTCGTGCTTTTACTGTTCGTTAGGCCTACTCATCTTGTTGGCTGACGAAAGGTAGGCTAAAAGTGGACAGTTCTAACATCTTCAATATGCGCCTCGGAATTCGATAAGAGGGACGTGCGCAGTTGCGTCCCCAGATGTGTCTGTCTTCATTCACTTGTAGCCTACTTCTTAGCTGAAATGCCTGTGAGAAGGACCCGATCACGTGACAAGAGCCATGTGAGTGAGAGGTGCTTCGGAGCGCAGCAGCCAGGAGAAGGGAATTATAATTATTATATTCAGCCCAAGGGCACAACAGCCACTACGGCTGTTTTTTAGGGGGCATTATGGCCACACAAGGGGGATGCCGCTGAGAAATTCGAGGCCTGGTGAGAATATTATCAAGTGCTTGTCAAATTGTGAATGAGAGACTGATGAAGTGAAGCTTGAACAAGAAACAAATCAGAGCTCATGCCTTTCATGCGACTTTTTTCAAATCATCATTAGAGTCCCATCATGCAGCCTTAGAATGTATTAAAAATCGAAACATATAGCCCAATGTTTGTATTACAACTAAAGTTGCATAAATAACTCTAAATTAAGCATATAGGAGAACCAGTTACTTTGTTAACAGCTCAACACAGAATAGCCATATTTGCGCACTTGCTTTGAAATCGTTTGGAGAAAATATCCTTTCTATTTTATTAAGTTACACTACTTGACCAATAGTATGTGGACACCTACCTTGTCTATCATCTCATTCGAAAATCATGGTCATTAATATGGAGTTGGTCCCCCCTTTGCTGCTATAACAGCCTCCACTCTTCTGGGAAGGCATTCCACTAGATGTTGGAACATTGCTGCGGGGACTTGCTTCCATTCAGCCACAAGAGCATTAGTGAGGTCTGGCACTGATGTTGAACGATTTGGCCTGGCTCACAGTTGGCGTTCCAATTAATCCCAAAGGTGTTCGATGGGGTTGATGTCAGGGCTCTGTGCAGGCTAATCAAGTTCTTCCACACCGATCTCGACAAACCATTTCTGTATGGACCTCGCACGGGGGCATTGTCATGCTGAAACAGGAAAAGGCCTTCCCCAAACTCTTGCCACAAAGTTCGAAGAAAATAATAATATAGAATGTAATTGTATGCTGTAGCATTAAGATTTCCCTTCACTGGAACTAAGGGGCCTAGCCCGAACCATGAAAAACAGCCCCAGACAGTTATTCCTCATCCACCAAACTTTACTGTTGGCACTATGCATTCGGGCAGGTAGCGTTCTCCTGGCATCCACCAAACCCAGATTCATCAGTCGGACTGCCAGATGGTGAAGCGTGATTCATCACTCCAGAGAATGTGTTTCCACTGCTCCAGAGTCCAATTGCGGCGATCTTTAGACCACTCCAGCCGACGG
>NC_059193.1:14701366-14741366 GCF_020615455.1 Coregonus clupeaformis
CTCTCTCCATCTATCTCTCTTCTTCGCTCTTGTACAAAAGGAGAAAGAGAGACAAGTGAGTGAGATGAAAGTAAATGGATGGTTACTTTCCAGAGAGTGCAAGGCCACAAGAGAACGTAATGTATTCTACCTCCTATTTGTCTGATCAACTCTTCAAACGCACGCAGTCAGGAGACTTTCACACTCTTTCCTCATTTTTGACTCTACAATACTTTTCTTTTTTCTCTCTCTTCCTCTATATGATACTTTTCTTTTTTCTCTCTCTTCCTCTATATGATACTTTTATATTTCCTCTCCACTTCCTGAAGGTGAAGGACAACGTGTTCTCCTGAGATTCAAAATAATAATAACTTTATTGACAGGAGCGTTTGAAAAAACAATGCCCCTGCTGCCGGCTGGCCCAAGGCTATCATTAAAAACTGGAATGAAATAATACAAAAATAACTGATTATCACAATCATAAAGGGACAATAATAAAGTGAGTTTAATTAGTAGCTGGTAATGACTGCTGTGTCTTTGGACTCAACTAACTGACCTCATTTAACCAACATTGTTGATAGACTGAGCTGTGAATATTACATAATTATAATTATTCTATATCATGAGAGCTCTCTAAATAGAAAGTATTAGATTTCCTTGTCCTTGATTTCAAACCTGTAGAGAATAGACTAGTAAATCCAACTGTACGTCCTGACCCTCTCTCGTGTGTAAAGGACCAGTCTATATCTGTCCTATCTCCTGTCCCTCTCTCTAGCGTAAAGGACCTGTCTCAATCTGTCTATCTCCTGTCCCTCTCTCTAGCGTAAAGGACCTGTCTCAATCTGTCTATCTCCTGTCCCTCTCTCTAATATAAAGGACCAGTCTCAATGTATCCTATCTCCCTCTCTAGTGTAAAGGACCAGCCTCAATGTGTCCTATCTCCTGTCCCTCTCTCTCGTGTAAAGGACCAGCCTCAATGTGTCCTATCTCCTGTCCCTCTCTCTCGTGTAAAGGACCAGCCTCAATCTGTCCTATCTCCTGTCCCTCTCTCTAGTGTAAAGGACCAGCCTCAATGTGTCCTATCTCCTGTCCCTCTCTCTAGTGTAAAGGACCAGCCTCAATGTGTCCTATCTCCTGTCCCTCTCTCTAGTGTAAAGGACCAGCCTCAATGTGTCCTATCTCCTGTCCCTCTCTCTAGTGTAGCATACACACCACTGATGCAGACCTTTGTAACATCTACATTTGAAAAAGTCTAATAAATCCATGTATAACCTACACCATCACAATAAATCCATAATTTATTTTAGTCAGGTCTAAAGAATCATTTTATGAAGAAAATGTAGTCTATTTCAGAAGAACAGAATACTCTGAGTTGTCCTTATGTGGTCCCCTGTAGCTCAGTTGGTAGAGCATGGCACTTACAATGCCAGGGTTGTGGGTTCGATTCCCATGGGGGGCCAGTATGACAATGTATGCACTCACTAACTGTAAGTCGCTCTGGATAAGAGCGTCTACTTAAATGTTAGGTCCTGATCTGGCTGTGGGCTAAACTAGTTCATTTAGCAGACAAGATGTGCTTAGGATTCCGTGACATTATTTTATAGTATGAAGAAAACAATTGAACATAGCTGAATAAAACTATGCTAAATATCTAAAAGTATGTAAACACCCCTTCAAATTACTGAATACGGCTATTTCAGCCTCACCTGTTGCGGACAGGTGTATAAAATCGAGTACACTGCCATGCAATCTCCATAGACAAACATTGGCAGTAGAATGTCCTTACTGAAGAGCTCAGTGACTTTCAACAAGGCACCGTCATAGGATGCCACCTTTCCAACAAGTCAGTTCGTCAAATTTATGTCCTGCAAGAGCTGCCCCGGTGAACTGTAAGTGATGTTATTTTGAAGTTGAAACGTCTAGGAGCAACAGCGGCTCAGCCGCGAAGTGGTAGGCCACACAAGCTCACAGAACGGGACCGCCGAGTCATGAAGCATGTAAAAATTGTCTGTCCTCGGTTGCAATACTCACTACCGAGTTCCAAACTGCCTTTGGAAGCAATGTCAGCACAATAACTGTTCGTCGGGAGCTTCATGAAATGGGTTTCCATGGCCAAGCAGCAGTGCACAAGCCTAAGATCACCATGCGCAATGCCAAGCGTTGGCTGGTATGGTGTAAGGCTTGCCGCCATTGTACTCTGGAGCAGTGGAAACACATTCTCTGTAGTGATGAATCACGCTTCACCATCTGACAGTCCGACGGATCTGGGTTTGGCGGATGCCAGGAGAACACTACCTGCCCGAATGCATAGTGCCAACTGTAAAGTTTGGTTGGTGAGGAATAATGGACTGGGGCTGTTTCTCTCAGCATACAATGCCATTCTAGACGATTCAGTGCTTCCACCTTTGTGGCAAGAGTTTGGGGAAGGCCCTTTCCTGTTTCAGCATGACAATTCCCCCGTGCACAAAGTGAGGTCCATACAGAAATGGTTTGTCAAGATCGGTGTGGAAGAACTTGACTGGCCTGCACAGAGCCCTGACATCAACCCCATAGAACATCTTTGGGATTAATTGGAACGCCGACTGCGAGCCAGACCTAATTGCCCAACATCAGTGCCCGACCTCACTAATGCTCTTGTGGCAGAATGGAAGCAAGTCCCCGCAACAATGTTCCATCATCTAGTGTAAAGCCTTCCCAGAAGAGTAGAGGCTGTTATTGCAGCAAAGGGGGGACCAACTCCATATTAATGCCCATGATTTTGGAATGAGGTGTCCACACACCTTTGGCCATGTAGTGTATGTTTCCCATATAAAGCCCTTTGAATTTAATTGAGGTAGAGGGTAAGGGAGATAGATATAGAGAGATAGGGAGAGAGAGATAGAGAGAGATCAGTGCATGTATGGTGTGTGTTTGTGTGTGTGTGTGTGAACAAGTATTTGTGAACATCCATGTACAGTACCAGTCTACATTGTAGAATAATAGTGAAGAAATCAAAACTATGAAATAACACATATGGAATCATGTAGTAACCAAAAAAGTGTTCAATCAAAATATATTGTATACTTGAGATTCTTCAAAGTAGCCACCCTTTGTCTTAATGACAGCTTTGTACATTCTTGACATTCTCTCAACCAGCTTCACGAGGTAGTCACCTGGAACGTATTTCAATTAACAGGTGTGCCTTGTTAAAAGTTAATTTGTGGAATTTCTTTCCTTCTTAACGCGTTTGAGCCAATCAGTTGTGTTGTGACAAGGTAGGGATGGTATACAGAAGATAGCCGTATTTGGTAAAAGACCAAGTCCATATTATGGCAAGAACAGATCAAATAAGCAAAGAGAAACGACAGTCCAACATTACTTTAAAACATGAAGGTCAGTCAATCCGGAAAATGTCAAGAACTTTGAACGTTTATTCAAGTGCAGTCGCAAAAACCATCAAGCGCTATGATGAAACTGCCTCTCATGAGGAATGGGAAGACCCAGAGTTACCTCTGCTGTAGAGGATACGTTCATTAGAGTTCCCAGCCTCAGAAATTGCAGCCCAAATAAATGCTTCACAGAGTTCAAGTAACAGACACATCTCAACATCAACTGTTCAGAGGAGACTGCGTGAATCAGGCCTTCATGGTCGAATTGCTGCAAAGAAACCACTACTAAAGGACACCAATAAGAAGAAGAGACTTGTTTGGGCCAAGAAACACGAGCAATGGACATTAGACCGGTGGAAATATGTCCAAATTTGAGAATTTAGGTTCCAACCGCCATGCCTTTGTGAGACGCATGTGTGGTTCCCACCGTGAAGCATGGAGGAGGTGTGATGGTGAAGGGGTGCTTTGCTGGTGACACTGTCTGTGATTTATTTAGAAAACAAGTCACACTTACAGTGAGAGAAAAAAGTATTTGATCCCCTGCTGATTTTGTACGTTTGCCCACTGACAAAGAAATGATCAGTCTATAATTTTAATGGTAGGTTTATTTGAACAGTGAGGGACAGAATAACAACAAAACTATCCAGAAAAACGCATGTTAAACATTTTATAAATCGATTTGCATTTTAATGAGGGAAATAAGTATTTGACCCCTCTGCAAAACATGACTTAGTACTTGGTGGCAAAACCCTTGTTGGCAATCACAGTGGTCAGACGTTTATTGTAGTTGGCAGCCAGGTTTGCACACATCTCAGGAGGGATTTTGTCCCACTTCTCTTTGCAGATCTTCTCCAAGTCATTAAGGTTTCGAGGCTGACGTTTGGCAACTTGAACCTTCAGCTCCCTCCACAGATTTTCTATGGGATTAAGGTCTGGAGACTGGCTATGCCACTCCAGAACCTTAATGTGCTTCTTCTTGAGCCACTCCTTTGTTGCCTTGGCCGTGTGTTTTGGGTCATTGTCATGCTGGAATACCCATCCATGACCCATTTTCAATGCCCTGGCTGAGGGAAGGAGGTTCTTACTCATCTTTGATGCGGTGAAGTTGTCCTGTCCCCTTAGCAGAAAAACACCCCCAAAGCATAATGTTTCCACCTCCATGTTTGACGGTGGGGATGGTGTTCTTGGGGTCATAGGCAGCATTCCTCCTCCTCCAAACACGGCGAGTTGAGTTGATGCCAAAGAGCTCCATTTTGGTCTCATCTGACCACAACACTTTCACCCAGTTCTCCTCTGAATCATTCAGATGTTCATTGGCAAACTTCAGACAGGCATGTATATGTGCTTTCTTGAGCAGGGGGACCTTGCGGACGCTGCAGGATTTCAGTCCTTCACGGCGTAGTGTGTTACCAATTGTTTTCTTGGTGACTATGGTCCCAGCTGCCTTGAGATCATTGACAAGATCCTCCAGTGTAGTTCTGGGCTGATTCCTCACCGTTCTCATGATCATTGCAACTCCACGAGGTGAGATCTTGCATGGAGCCCCAGGCCGAGGGAGATTGACAGTTATTTTGTGTTTCTTCCATTTGCGAATAATCGCACCAACTGTTGTCACCTTCTCATCAAGCTACTTGGCGATGGTCTTGTAGCCATGTCCAGCCTTGTGTAGGTCTACAATCCTGTCCCTGACATCCTTGGAGAGCTCTTTGGTCTTGGAATGGTGGAGAGTTTGGAATCTGATTGATTGATTGCTTCTGTGGACAGGTGTCTTTTATACAGGTAACAAACTGAGATTTGGAGCACTCCCTTTAAGTGTGCTCCTAATCTTAGCTTGTTACCTGTATAAAAGACACCTGGGAGCCAGAAATCTTTCTAATTGAGAGGGGGTCAGATACTTATTTCCCTCATTAAAATGTAAATCAATTTATAACATTTTTGACATGCGTTGTTCTGGATTTTTTTGTTGTTATACTGTCTCTCACTGTTCAAATAAACCTACCATTAAAATTATAGACTGATCATTTCTTGGGAATGGGAAGACCCAGCGTTACCTCTGCTGTAGTGGGAAAACGTACAAAATCAGCAGGGGATCAGATACTTTTTTCCCTCACTGTAACCAGCATGGCTACCACAGTATTCTACAGCGATACGCCATCTCATCTGTTTTGCGCTTAGTGGGACTATGATTTGTTTTTCAACAGGACAATGACCCAAAACACACCTCGAGGCTGTGTAAGGGCTATTTGACCAAGAAGGAGAGTGATGGAGTGCTGCACAGATAACCTGACCTCCACAATCCCCCAACCTCAACCCAATTGAGATGGTTTGGGATGAGTTGGACCGCAGAGTGAAGGAAAAGCAGCCAACAAATGGGAACTCCTTCAAGACTGTTGGAAAAGTATTCCAGGTGAAGCTGGTTGAGAGAATGCCAAGAGTGTGCAAAGCTGTCATCAATGCAAAGGGTGGCTACTTTAAAGAATCTCAAATATAAAATATATTTTGATTTGTTTAACACTTATTTGGTTACTACATGGTTCCATATGTGTTATTTCATAGTTTTGATGTCTTCACTATTATTCTACAATGTAGAAAATAGTAAAAATAAAGAAAAACCCTTGAATGAGTAGGTGTGTCCAAACTTATGACTGGTACTGTATATCTGTGTGTGTGTGCATATGTAAACATGTATGGCCGTGTGTGTATGCATGAGCAGGAATGTGTGTATGTGAATGTATGAGTGTGTGAGCGTGTGTGTGTGTGTGTTGGTGGTTATTAATATTTTAAATCACTTTAATTACAAAAAAAAGAGAAATGGCACTAGATAGCCAAAAGCAATTATGGGATGTGTAATCTCTTTAGCAATGAAGCTGTGGGGCATGTTTAACTCCACTCATTTAGTTCCAATACACATCTAGAAAGGTCAGTGGAAATTGCTTTCTGTTCATGGAACAATGACTAGGCATCATGGGTCACGTGGTCCTCCAGGTGATTGCATCTCTTAGCTGGAGCTAGGCATCATGGGTCACGTTGTCCTCTATGTGATTACATCTCTTAGCTGGAGGTAGGCATCATGGGTCACGTTGTCCTCTAGGTGATTACATCTCTTAGCTGGAGCTAGGCACCATGTGCCATGTGGTCCTCTAGGTGATTACATCTCTTAGCTGGAGCTAGGCACCATGTGCCACGTGGTCCTCTAGGTGATTACATATCTTAGCTGGAGCTAGGCACCATGTGCCACGTGGTCCTCTAGGTGATTACATCTCTTAGCTGGAGCTAGGCACCATGTGCCACGTGGTCCTCTAGGTGATTACATCTCTTAGCTGGAGCTAGGCACCATGTGCCACGTGGTCCTCTAGGTGATTACATCTCTTAGCTGGAGCTAGGCACCATGTGCCACGTGGTCCTCTAGGTGATTACATCTCTTAGCTGGAGCTAGGCACCATGTGCCACGTGGTCCTCTAGGTGATTACATCTCTTAGCTGGAGCTAGGCACCATGTGCCACGTGGTCCTCTAGGTGATTAGGGCGGCAGGTAGCTTAGTGGGTAAGAGCGTTGTGCCAGTAACCGAAAGGTCGCTGGTTCTAATCCCCGAGCCGACTAGGTGAAAAATCTGTCGATGTGCCCTTGAGCAAGGCACTTAACCCTAATTGCTCCTGTAAGTCGCTCTGGATAAGAGCGTCTGCTAAATGACAAAAAATAAAAAAATAAAATAAAAAAATTACATCTCTTAGCTGTAGCTAGGCACCATGTGCCACGTGGTCCTCTAGGTGATTACATCTCTTAGCTGGAGCTAGGCACCATGTGCCATGTGGTCCTCTAGGTGATTACATATCTTAGCTGGAGCTAGGCACCATGTGGTCCTCTAGGTGATTACATATCTTAGCTGGAGCTAGGCACCATGTGCCATGTGGTCCTCTAGGTGATTACATCTCTTAGCTGGAGCTAGGCACCATGTGCCATGTGGTCCTCTAGGTGATTACATCTCTTAGCTGGAGCTAGGCACCATGTGCCATGTGGTCCTCTAGGTGATTACATCTCTTAGCTGGAGCTAGGCATCATGTGTCACGTGGTCCTCTAGGTGATTACATCTCTTAGCTGGAGTTGTCCTTTGCTGGTTCACTAGTCTCTCTGTTGCTCTGTTTCCTTGTTTTTTTTGTGTGTTTTTTTTTGTTCTTTCTTTCTTTCTTTCTTTCTTTCTTTCTTTCTTTCTTTCTTTCTTTCTTTCTTTCATTATTTATTTAAGTGTGTGTGTGTGTTGCCACTGAAATTCACCTTCCTATAGTGTTGTTGGGGATTTCGCACCCTCAGCTACACTTTAAATAACGTCCTTTGCGCAAGTATCCACTTCTGACCTCGGTGAAGCCATCAACCGGAAACCGGACTAAAGTCTGGCGGCGTTGGGGTGTCTGCTGACAGGGCAGGAGTGAATGCACTGGGAGACCTTAATCAGACCGCTGCACGCCAGCGGCACAGGACTATTATGGTCGCCAGCAGTTGGGACTTGAGTGGCAGCTGCTCTCGGCAGGCCCCTGTGTGACTGAGCAGCTCTATTTAGGAGCCACACTGCTCACACCAACTGGGGAGAGGCCTAGAAAAGGTGGCCTAAAAATTCCCACTCACTCCTTCCTGGATAGGCTACCGCACCTATCAGGAATTACACTCAGCGGTCGAAAAATGCTTAAGAATATAATTCCCCTGAAACTGGCGACATGGAACATCAGAACTCTTTTGGACGATAATAACGATAGACCCCATCGGAGAACAGCCTTTTACCCAGCCTCACCGAAACACCTGTCGGCATAAGTGAAAGACTCACGTCTCTCCATATCCTCCTAGCCAAGATGTGTTATGCTACTCTTCTTAGTGCATTCGCACCAACGTTACCATCTGAAAATGAAGCAAAGGACTGCTTCTACCAGTCACTAGATGAGGCCCTTCACCACATCCCCAGGAATGACAACATCTTTCTGCTGGGTAACTTCAACGCTAGGGTGGGACCGAACAACAGGATATGGAACGGAGTGCTGCAGAGGCATGGTGATGGCCAGGTCAATGAGAACGGCATGAGACTGCCAACTCTATGTGCCGAGCATGATCTCATCGTCACTAACACTTTGTTCCAGCAGAATAATAAATATAAAACATAATAGATTCACCCACGCTCCAAACACTGGCACCTGATCGACTACGTCATAGTGAGACGTTCTGACACTAGTGAAGTCCTGCTGACACGTGCCATGAGGGGTGCAGAATGCTGGACAGATCACTGTATGATACTGACTAAACTCCAGGTGAGAATAATTCCCCCCCAGAAGTCCAGTAAGCGGCCTATGTACCCGACTTGAGGAATCTGCAGTAAGGGATGAGTTCCATCGCTCTCTCGCTGGAAAGGCTGAGGGAGACCGCGCCTCTTCTGAGCGCAGAGGACCCCATGGACCAGAAGTGGGCATCTCTCAGCTCAGTGCTCTATCAGGCAGCGGCCCACTCCATTGGATACAGACGTAGGAAACATCAGGACTGGTACGATGAGAACTCGGACACCGTCACAACCTTACTGGACAATATGCACAAAGCGCACAGGGCTACTCTCAACAGCCCCACATCTGCTACCCTCCGCCAGCAACGGCGTGCATCACGCAAGGAAGTGCTAAAAACCTTGTGTGCTCTGCAGAACGAATGGTGGACGAATAAGACACATGACGAGACACATGACAAAAACGACATGCACAATTTCTACAACTCAGCTAAAGCTATCCATGGCCCTAGAAGTCGCTCCATCACCCCCCTGAAAACAGCGGATGGTCTGACTCTCTTGAAGGACCAAAACCAGATCCTGATGTGGTGGGCTGACCACTTTGAAGCACTACTCAATCAGCACTCTCCCTCAGACCACTCCATCCTGGAAGAACTGCCTGTCCGTCCACCCATTCAAGACCTCAACCATTCGCCAACCTTCCAAGAGGTGTTATCAGCTATCCGTCCCCTCAAGAACAACAAGACTCCTGGCGCTGACAGCATCCCGGCAGAGCTACTTAAGAAGGGAGGTTACTTTTTAAAAAACATTTTAGTCATTTAGCAGACGCTCTTATCCAGAGCGACTTACAATTAGTGAGTGCATACATTTTTCATACTGGCCCCCCGTGGGAATCGAACCCACAACCCTTGCATTGCAAGCGCCATGCTCTACCAACTGAGCTACAGGAGGGCCAATACTTCTGCACCAGAACGCTCCACCAGTACATCACGGAGGTTTGGGACCGGGAGATCGTCCCCCAACAGTGGCGGGATGCAAACATTGTCACCATCTATAAGAACAAGGGAGACAAGTCCATCTGCGGTAACAGCCGGGGGGAAATCCCTTCTGGCTGTTGGCGGCAAGGTCCTGGACAAGGTGATGCTACACAGGCTGGTGAACAACATTACAGAGGAACTGCTGCTAGAGTCACAATGCGGCTTCAGAAAGAACAGGAGTACGGGCGACATGATATCCACGGCACGGCAACTCCAGGAGAAGTGCCGTGAACAACTTCAGGACCTTTTCATTGGCTTTGTCGACCTCTCTAAGGTTTTCGACACTGTGCGCAGAGAACTACTTTGGGGCATTCTACTCAAATGTGGCTGTCCAGACAAATTTATCAACATCCTTTGCCAGTTCCATGATGGGATGATGGCTCGGGTGGCCATAGGAGGGCAAGAGTCAGTGCCCTTTGGAGTGTGTATCGCCACCCAGCTTCTCCACAAGGAGCTTGAGGACAGCAGCGGGGTTGCGGATAGAAACCTATTCAACATCAGGAGGCTCCAAGCATCGGTGTGAGGCAGGGGTGTGTTCTGGCACCTGTACTCTTTAACATCTTCCTCCTATGTGTCATCCAGCTTCTCCACAAGGAGCTTGAGGACAGCAGTGGGGTTGTGGTGTACTTGCTAAGACCATCTGCAAGAGTATGGAGGCCATGGTCACCCAACACCAAACTGTGCTGGCTTGGGCATGTCATTAGAATGTCTCAGGAGCGCTTGACACGGAAGATCCTGTATGACCAGCTACATCTTAGCCGGCGGTCTGCAGGGGGGCAGATGAAGCGCTACAAGGACCAGCTCAAAACGTCGCTGAAGAAGTGCAACATCAAACCCACAGACCTAGAGGATGCTGCTGCTGACCGTTCCACCTGGCGGCAGCTCTGCCAGAGCGGTGTACAGAGGTGGGAGAAGGAGAGGAGCACAAAGAAAATGCAAAAACAGCTCAGGAGACATACAACCATGCCCCCACCAACACAGACTGAGACTACAACCATGCCTGCCCCCGCCAACACAGACTGCACATGCCCCACCTGCAATAAAGTTTGTGGAACTCGGATTGGACTGTACAGTCACCAAAGAATTCACCGTTAACACAGAAGTGGAAGTCATCATCGGATATGATGGACTACCATAAGGTGTGTGCGAGAGCGAGTAATACCTAATGTGACAAACCTGTAACATTTAGTTCCCTCTCTGATTGAGTGACGAACAGGCAGGCCTGTCTCAGGAGAATACAGACAACAGGCGTGCTGTTACACCAATGTTGTGTCAGATCACTCAGCCTGAAGACAAAGTGTTTAACATCAATTGTTCCCTTAGATCAACTCTATTACTGTGAGACGGTCTGCGTCCCAGACAGAACCCCTTTCCCTATATAGTACACTATGTTAGCGCCCATATGGGTCTGGTCAAAAGTAGTGCACTAAATAGGGAATAGGATGCCATTTGGGATGCAAAAGGAGTCTCTGATCTCACTCTGATCTCTGAAGAAGTCCGTTGTAAATCGCTCTGGATTAAAGCGTCTTCAATGACCAAAAAATAAGAACATACTACTGAACTGAAATGCTACTCAATCGTCTACAGAGGCTTCCTCTCCTCTCCTCTCCTCTCCTCTCCTCTTTTTTCCCCCTTCATCTGTTCTGCTATGAGAAGGCAGGATAGATGGGGTCAATATGGTGGTAGTCAGCTGTGCTCTTGCCTGTACAGTCCTATTAGTCTCCTCTCTTTCCCTCTCTCCATACCTCTATTCACCCCTCTCTCTCTCCCTCTCCATACCTCCATTAATTCACCTACTCTCTCTCCCTCTGTGATTCTAATGCCCCTACTCTCTGTCTATCACTTCATCTCAGACACATTTCCTTTCTATGTCCCAGTCTCCCTCTCCCTCTTTCACCCTCTGTTCCATCCCTCCCTCCCTCCCTCCCTTCCTCCGTCTGGCTTGGGGTGAGGTGTGGTAGGCCAGAGAAAGAAGTAGAGAGACGGAAGGAGAGAGGGATGGAGAGAGCGATAGATCGACAGCTGGAGCCTAGTCAGACGGAGAAAGACAAATTACCGCTCTAATGAGAGACATTCATCATCCCTTCGTCCTGCCTCCCTCCCTCGCACCACACCTCTCTGATACACACTGCTCAACAGCACACCTGAAGTACCCAGAGGGAGGTGTGGTCTGCCCAACGCATTACCGGGGGCAAACTACCCGCCCTCCAGGACACCTACAGCACCCGATGTCACAGGAAGGCCAAAAAGATCATCAAGGACATCAACCACCCGAGCCACTGCCTGTTCACCCCGCTATCATCCAGAAGGCGAGGTCAGTACAGGTGCATCAAAGCTGGGACCGAGAGACTGAAAAACAGCTTCTATCTCAAGACCATCAGACTGTTAAACAGCCATCACTAGCACATTAGAGGCTGCTGCCTCTAGACATCACTGGCCACTTTAAGAAATGGAACACTAGACACTTGTTTACATATCTTGCATTACTCATCTCATATGTATATACTGTATTCTATACTATTCTACGGATTCTTGGTCACTTTAATAATGTTTAGCTAATTTTCCCCCAACATCGGACATCCCCTAACTTCGGACACGCTCTAGTGGTTGGAGGACTAAATCACCTCGAGCTCAACATTTAAATGGACTGGAAAATAACGTTAAGTTTTGCGACTAACGACACCCTTCTAGCTAGCTGACCACCGATTTTCAGTTAAATTTATGTAAGTTAAGTTAGGTTTTGAGAGTTTTCAAAAAAGTTATATATGTACACATTTTGTGGAACACGCTGCATATTGTAAAATTTGACTGCGCGACAGACCACACATCATTTAACATCCAACTTTTTACCTCTGAAATATAGCTAACGGATTTTCTAATGTTGCTAGCTTAGTTGCTAAATGTTGATAGAACTGCTAAATAAGCAAAAAGGAAAGAAATTGTAAGCGTTAGATAATACATATCACGAAAACAGCTGAATGTTGTCAAGCTTTACCGTATCAAAATTGGAGTCCTCTGACAGAGGCGTTTTGCACAATCTGCAAAAATGTATTTGTAACTTTGAACCATTAACTTGTTGACACCTATCACTGTTGGCTATGTTTCATCTTACAACAGCTACATAGAGGCAGTATTTAGTCAAATGTTACAATGTATGCATCAATATTAAACTAATTGGGACACTAATTTCCATTACAGATAACATCAAACAAAAAACGTGGGTACACTTTCAGTTATTGTGAAAACTTTCATCACCTTTCAATTCCTTAGCTTTGAAATGTAAATGTTTATACATATTCAGATTGAGTTATCTTTCTAAAATGTGTCTAGTATGCCAAGTTATTTAGCTACATGTATTAACATCACAGCATGTAGAAAGTCAAGAGGAAGCAGTGGAGTGAGGTGGACATGTTCCATGCCATGGAGGACTGCGGGGCAGGGATGGCTATCCGCCAGGCTGCCACGGTCTTTTGTTTTTAGGAGATTACCATGTGTATGTGAATTTTATCTGCTAGTAACAGTTTTATTTTCTTATCTACCAAGGTGCATGGTGTACCTCGGCAGACCCTGGCGGACAGGCTGAGCGGCCGGGTGACCCATGGTTGTCGCAGTGGACCACCCACATTGCTTGCACCAGAGGATGAAAATTCTCTGGTGCAGTACTGTATCGACAGCGCCAGCCATGGGTTCCCCTTCACCAGACAGAGGCTGATGAACGTACTTTGGTGCGAAAAGTGCAAATCAATCCCAGAACAACAGCAAAGGACCTTGTGAAGATGCTGGAGGAAACAGGTACAAAAGTATATATATCCACAGTAAAACGAGTCCTATATCGACATAACCTGAAAGGCCGCTCAGCAAGGAAGAAGCCACTGCTCCAAAACCGCCATAAAAAAGCCAGACTACAGTTTGCAACTGCACATGGGGACAAATATATTTTTGGAGAAATTTGCTCTGGTCTGATGAAACAAAAATATAACTGTTTGGCCATAATGACCATCGTTATGTTTGGAGGAAAAAGGGGAACGCTTGCAAGCCGAAGAACACCATCCCAACCGTGAAGCACGGGGGTGGCAGCATCATGCTGTGGGGGTGCTTTGCTGCAGGAGGGACTGGTGCACTTCACAAAATAGATGGCGTCATGAGGAAGGAAAATTATGTGGATATATTGAAACAACATCTCAAGACATCAGTCAGGAAGTTAAAGCTTGGTCGCAAATGGGTCTTCCAAATGGACAATGACCCCAAGCACACTTCTAAAGTTGTGGCAAAATGGCTTAAGCACAACAAAGTCAAGGTATTGGAGTGGCCATCACTAAGCCCTGACCTCAAGCCTATAGAAAATGTGTGGGCAGAACTGATAAAGCATGTGCGAGCAAGGAGGCCTACAAACCTGACTCAGTTACACCAGCTCTGTCAGGAGGAATGGGTCAAAATCCACCCAAATTATTGTGGGAAGCTTGTGGAAGGCTACCCGAAACGTTTGACCCAAGTTAAACAATATAAAGGCAATGCTACCAAATAGTAATTGAGTGTATGTAAACTTCTGACCCACTGGGAATGTGATGAAAGAAATAAAAGCTGAAATAAATCATTCTCTCTACTATTATTCTGACATTTCACATTCTTAAAATAAAGTGGTGATCCTAACTGACCTAAAACAGGAATTTTTACTAGGATTAAATGTCAGGAATTGTGAAAAACTGAGTTTAAATGTATTTGGCTAAGGTGTATGTAAACTTCCGACTTCAACTGTATATTCTATTCTATTGTAGGTTTCGGCACCCAGGGGAAACAATCCCACCACTGGGGAAGAGGTGGTGGTAAATTTTCAGGAGGAGGCACAAGAACTTGAGCATGAGGAGGCCGGACACCCTGGACAGGGGGAGAGCTGAGTGTGCCACACGTCCGACGATGGACACCTTCTTCACTTCTTATGAGAAACACTTGGAGGAGAGTGGGTTGAGGGAGAAACCCAGACAAATATATAACTGCGATGAGTCTGGGTTTCGTAGCGACCAGAGCAGGCACAAAGTACTGGCTCCCCTGAGCGCAAAACACGTGTACCAGCAGGCTCCGGGGACCAAGGAGCACATCACAGTGCTGGCCTGCTTCAACGCAGCTGGGGAGGACGTTCCCCCGTTTATCATCTACCCCAAGTGTTTCCCCGGTGGCCACTACACACTGGGAGACCCCCCCAAGCCTTGTATGGACGGTCAAGCAGTGGCTACATTGACGGGGACCTGTTCAGGAAGTGGTTTCAGCGCTTCATTAAGCATGCAGTGAAAGAGCGTCCTCTCCTTCTCCTCTTCGATGGGCACAAGAGCCACATGGACCCGGAGGTGCTCGCGGCGGCACTAAAGGAAGGGGTTATACTTATTTTGTCTTCCACCATACTGCACCCATGTCCTGCAGCAGCTGGACATGGCATACTTTGGCCCTTTAAAGGCTGAGTTCTCCAAGGTAGCTGGAGACCTTAGCCATTTTGACCACTCCTACATGGCCTCTTCCCTTTTGACCCTTCAGCCATTGAGGAGTCCTGTTTAATGCCGTCTCTGTCCCTACCGGGTCCCACCACCGCCTCTCCTGGAATCAGCAGCACTGTGCCGTTCATCAGCACCTCCTCCCCAGTGACCACAGGAGGACCCTCAGCTCCTGCTCCAGTCCCAGCCCCTGCACCAGTCCCAGTCCCAGCCCTAGGTTCCAGCAGGACCACCTGCTGGAACCACTCCTGACAGCTGCATCACCAATACCAGTGCCTCCCAGTGTGCAACACCTGTAGGAGCCGTCGGAGTCCCCAGCTGCTGAAGGCCACGTGCCTACTCTCCCGGCCACACCATCGTTGGCCCCTCAACCCCACCATTACAAACACCAGCTCCTCCAAGCCATCGTCGGCGGTTTTGTCCACCACCACCACGATGCACACCACCCCCCCTGTCTGTCACCACCAACACGGCCTCCTTTGGACCAACTGCCTCCTCCGTCTCCCCTGGTCACACCACCATAGCAGCCTCGTCTGGTGTCCCTGCCCCCTGCAATTTGAATACCGCCACCCCCACAGGTAAACACATGTTAAATTATGAAAAAATGACTGTTTGTTATCTGTTTTATAAAACAGCAATGTAAAAAAATAAATATATATCTCTCTTTACATATCTACAGTCCATAGCACCAGCCCTCAAGTCATCTCCACCTCCTCCAAAACTTCTGCAGCTTCCTCCAGAGGTATTGATGTAAAAAGTTGAAAAGGGTTTTCATGCAACATGCTCTGTCTAACACTACTTTTTCTCAAACTGCAGCACAGAAAAGGAAGAGAAAAGCTCCACCAGTCATGCCACCCATGGCACCACTCTCAGGTACTTCATAATCTGTTTTTTTCTCTCTCTCTCAGTTGTATCAATTACTATTGTTGTTGAAGAACTTCTACATTTTGCAAAACCATATTAATCATATTATTATTATTTTTTTATAAAAGAAGACACCACCTGCTGTGCTTGCTGCGGGGAGCATGATCCGCCTGCAAGCTCCCCTCAGGAGTGTAGATCCGAGGTGCCATGGGTGTGCTGTGACTTTTGCCAGCACTGGTTCCACTGCAGGTGTGTGCAGTGGGATCCAGAGGTATCGGTGGAGCTGGATTTTTATTCTGATTTTTGTGACAATATAGGGATGGATGTCGAGATTTAATTGTTTGTTTTGTTTGTGTTCATATTAAATTATTTATTTGTACAAAAAAATGTCTAAAATATAATATATATATTTATTCAAACCATCTTGTGTATTTCTTCTTTTACTTTCCAAGTGCATCTCTGCAACACAAACTCCAACAGTGTTATCATTGTTTATGTCAATGCACATAACTGAAATTAAAGTTTTATTTGATGTAAATTATTAATACTCATATTTTAGTATTCAAATGTTATCTACTTTCTCAAAACATAAGATTAATCTGTAAAACAAATGATGAGACATTATTTGGTTCCAACACTTAATATGTTGGTGAAGAACCATTTTTTAAGAGTCCACAGGAGGGCGCACCGGGCTACGCAATGAAAAGTTGACAGGCAAGTCATAATTTTTTACCGGAAGGCTAGCCAACTATCTAGTAAACACTTTGGATACGAGGTTGGTGTCTCTTTTTTCAACAAAATTAAACGGATATATCTTGTAATTGAACAAAATAGTAAGGAGGCCGATAACTGGGGACCGTATGCCGATAATACGGGACGTTTTTTGTTTGTTGCTAAACCGCTTTATCAAAAAGCTGATAGTAGTATTTCCACTGAAATGTCAAACATGCTAATTGCTAACCCGTTAGCTAAAATTTTTACAACACCAATAATCACAAACCTTTGATAGCTTGATCACAAGATAACACTGTTGAAGGTAATATATTTCTTAAACGCTGATGAATATGCCGATAATACGGGGATCCACGCTACATATCTTGTATTACTCATCTCATATGTATATACTGTATTCTATACTATTCTACTGTATCTTAGTCCATGCCGCTCTGACATCGCTCGTCCATATATGTATATATTCTTAATTCATTCCTTACTTAGATTTGTGTGTATTGGGTATATAGTGTGACATCGTTAGATACTACTTGTTAGATATTACTGCACTGTCGGAGCTAGAAGCACAAGCATTTCGCTACACCCGCAATAATATCTGCTAAACACGTGCATGTGACCAATACAATTTGATTTGATTTGAATTCACACCTACAAACACACACGCACGCGCACACGCGCACACACACTAGACTTAAACACACTTGGACTACAGCTTTACACACAGACACACTCAAATAGAGGCAGCAGTGTAGCATCAGTAGTGGTAGTATTGAATCACCCTTACTACCTGCCCACACACACATCCTCATGCTGGCATACAAAGAGACTCATTACCATGGCTTCTGTCAGCACAGATGTTGGGCTGAGAGGGAGATGTATGTGTCTAGCTGACAGTGATCTGAGTACCAGATATAATATAGGTCTAACCATGTAATTGTTCTAATGAACAAAGTTAGAAGTTCCCATGCAGCTCAATAGAGACGATCATATCACTTGTTTTTCTCCACTTGTTTTTCTTCTTCTTTGATGTTTAAGGAGATCTCTCTCTCTCTCTCTCTCAATTTTCAATTTTAAGGGCTTTGTTGACATGGGAAACGTATGTTAAAATTGCCAAAGCAAGTGTAGTAGATAGTAAACAAAAGTGAAATAAACAACAAATATTAACAGTAAACATTACACTCAGAAGTTCCAAAAGAATAAAGACATTTCAAATGTCATATATATATATATACAGTGGGGAGAACAAGTATTTGATACACTGCTGATTTTGCAGGTTTTCCTACTTACAAAGCATGTAGAGGTCTGTAATTTTTATCATAGGTACACTTCAACTGTGAGAGACGGAATCTAAAACAAAAATCCAGAAAATCACATTGTATGATTTTTAAGTAATTAATTTGCATTTTATTGCATGACATAAGTATTTGATACATCAGAAAAGCAGAACTTAATATTTGGTACAGAAACCTTTGTTTGCAATTACAGAGATCATACGTTTCCTGTAGGTCTTGACCAGGTTTGCACACACTGCAGCAGGGATTTTGGCCCACTCCTCCATACAGACCTTCTCCAGATCCTTCATGTTTCAGGGCTGTCGCTGGGCAATACGGACTTTCAGCTCCCTCCAAAGATGTTCTATTGGGTTCAGGTCTGGAGACTGGCTAGGCCACTCCAGGACCTTGAGATGCTTCTTACGGAGCCACTCCTTAGTTGCCCTGGCTGTGTGTTTCAGGTCGTTGTCATACTGGAAGACCCAGCCACGACCCAGCTTCAATGCTCTTACTGAGGGAAGGAGGTTGTTGGCCAAGATCTCGCCTCAATACGGTGCAGTCGTCCTGTCCCCTTTGCAGAAAAGCATCCCCAAAGAATGATGTTTCCACCTCCATGCTTCACGGTTGGGATGGTGTTCTTGGGGTTGTACTCATCCTTCTTCTTCCTCCAAACACGGTGAGTGGAGTTTAGACCAAAAAGCTATATTTTTGTCTCATCAGACCACATGAACTTCTCCCGTTCCTCCTCTGGATCATCCAGATGGTCATTGGCAAACTTCAGACGGGCCTGGACATGCGCTGGCTTGAGCAGGGAGACTTTGCGTGCGCTGCAGGATTTTATCCATGACGGCGTAGTGTGTTACTAATGGTTTTCTTTGAAACTGTGGTCCCAGCTCTCTTCAGGTCATTGACCAGGTCCTGCCGTGTAGTTCTCGGCTGATCCCTCACCTTCCTCATGATCATTGATGCCCCACGAGGTGAGATCTTGCATGGAGCCCCAGACCGAGGGTGATTGACCGTCATCTTGAACTTCTTCCATTTTCTAATAATTGCACCAACAGTTGTTGCCTTCTCACCAAGCTGCTTGCCTATTGTCCTGTAGCCCATCCCAGCCTTGTGCAGGTCTACAATTTTATCCCTGATGTCCTTACACAGCTCTCTGGTCTTGGCCATTGTGGAGAGGTTGGAGTCTGTTTGATTGAGTGTGTGGACAGGTGTCTTTTATACAGGTAACCAGTTCAAACAGGTGCAGTTAATACAGGTAACGAGTGGAGAACAGGAGGGCTTCTTAAAGAAAAACTAACAGGTCTGTGAGAGCCGGAATTCTTACTGGTTGGTAGGTGATCAAATACTTATGTCATGCAATAAAATGCAAATTAATTACTTAAAAATCATACAATGTGATTTTCTGGATTTTTGTTTTAGATTCCGTCTCTCACAGTTGAAGTGTACCTATGATAAAAATTACAGACCTCTACATGCTTTGTAAGTAGGAAAGCCTGCAAAATCAACAGTGTATCAAATAATTGTTCTCCCCACTCTCTACCTCTCTCCTCTGGCTTACAGCTCTCTCTCTCTCTCTCTCTCTCTCTTGCTCTCTCTCTCTCTTCCTCTGGCCTACAGCTCTCTCTCTCTCTCTCTCTCTCTCTCTCTCTCTCTCTCTCTCTCTCTCTCTCTCGCTCTGTCTCTCTCTCTCTGTCTCTCTCTCTCTTTCTCTTTCATTCTCCCTTTCATCCTGTCTGCATCACTCTTTCGCTCTGTTGCTGAGGGCTGAAAGAGAACACATATAACATCCCAAACACTAAGGGGTTGGAATTAAAAATGACTTGGATAAACAGAACGGTATTGTTACTGCTTCTATTGAGTAAATCTAAACAAAAATCCTTGAGATTCTAAAGAGTTGTAGTGTCACTTTGACCCTCACCCAAGGCTCATGTTAACAGGAAGATGCTACATTGGGTCATACTGATGTATGAAATTAATTTGAGCCAGTTTGAAAAATAATCCTGCAGCAACAGAAGATGTGAATTATTATGTGGATTATAATTAATGTAAGTTTTTGTATGGGTAGACAAAGTGGAAATTACAAACTTTATAAGACCTTTTAAACGTCAAATACACCAGAAGTTAAAAAAAGTTTTCCTGCAACAGGGTGATCGAATTAAGATCCTACATCTGTACAAGGCCCCTGAACACAACATGTTGCTTTTGGCCCCGAATATATTCTCAAGTGCCGGTCTGGGTAATTGGTACGGACCAATCATCTACTGATGTGCTTCTATTGGCTCAGAGACAAACTGATCACTCCAAACATCTTCTACAGAGTGGTACTGAAGGCGCTCAACTCTCTAGGATTATTTTACTCTTCCTAAAGAGCCTGCAATTCTAGTAGAAATTCCAAATATGACGTGTACATCAAAATAAATTCTAAATATGAGACTTTCTTACTGAGGACAACTAATCATCAACATTCCATTCCATTTCAGAAAAACATCAACAACCTTCCCAAACAATTCTATTTTTCATGTATTTCTTCAACCATTCTTTAACCAGGGAGCTCCATTGAGAATCTAAAGTTAGCTAATATTCTTATGATCTCAAAATCAGCGTACACATTACAGCAATAAGCTGATGAAGGGAAATCATCTTAAAACATAAAAACCCAAGGCCTAAACTTGCACAATGCAATAGGAAAAAACAACATTCCTCTTTAATTCCCATCTGGGATTCTAATGTCATCACTCCCCTCCTCTCTCTCTCCTCTTATGGAAGTGTTCCATAATTTCTAAATAGACAGAATAGATGCACAGTCATACTGACATGAAGAGATATACTCGACCTCTAGGCCCAGTAATACTGACATGGAGAGACATACTCGACCTCTAGGCCCAGTAATACTGACATGGAGAGACATACTCGACCTCTAGGCCCAGTCATACTGACATGGAGAGACATACTCGACCTCTAGGCCCAGTAATACTGACATGGAGAGACATACTCGACCTCTAGGCCCAGTCATACTGACATGGAGAGACATACTCGACCTCTAGGCCCAGTCAGACTGACATGGAGAGACATACTCGACCTCTAGGCCCAGTCATACTGACATGGAGAGACATACTCGACCTCTAGGCCCAGTAATACTGACATGGAGAGACATACTCGACCTCTAGGCCCAGTAATACTGACATGGAGAGACATACTCGACCTCTAGGCCCAGTAATACTGACATGGAGAGACATACTCGACCTCTAGGCCCAGTCATACTGACATGGAGAGACATACTTGACCTCTAGGCCCAGTCATACTGACATGGAGAGACATACTTGACCTCTAGGCCCAGTCATACTGACATGGAGAGATATACTCGACCTCTAGGCCCAGTCATACTGACATGGAGAGATATACTTGACCTCTAGGCCCAGTCTTACTGACATGGAGAGATATACTCGACCTCTAGGCCCAGTCATACTGACATGAAGAGACATACTCGACCTCTAGGCCCAGTCATACTGACATGGAGAGATATACTCGACCTCTAGGCCCAGTCATACTGACATGGAGAGATATACTTGACCTCTAGGCCCAGTCTTACTGACATGGAGAGATATACTCGACCTCTAGGCCCAGTCATACTGACATGAAGAGACATACTCGACCTCTAGGCCCAGTCATACTGACATGGAGAGATATACTCGACCTCTAGGCCCAGTCATACTGACATGGAGAGACATACTCGACCTCTAGGCCCAGTCATACTGACATGGAGAGATATACTCGACCTCTAGGCCCAGTCATACTGACATGGAGATATATACTCGACCTCTAGGCCCAGTCATACTGACATGAAGAGACATACTCGACCTCTAGGCCCAGTCATACTGACATGGAGAGACATACTCGACCTCTAGGCCCAGTCATACTGACATGGAGAGACATACTCGACCTCTAGGCCCAGTCATACTGACATGGAGAGACATACTCGACCTCTAGGCCCAGTCATACTGACATGGAGAGACATACTCGACCTCTAGGCCCAGTCATACTGACATGGAGAGACATACTGACCTCTAGGCCCAGTCATACTGACATGGAGAGACATACTCGACCTCTAGGCCCAGTCATACTGACATGGAGAGACATACTCGACCTCTAGGCCCAGTCATACTGACATGGAGAGACATACTTGACCTCTAGGCCCAGTCATACTGACATGGAGAGACATACTCAACCTCTAGGCCCAGTCAGACTGACATGGAGAGACATACTCGACCTCTAGGCCCAGTCATACTGACATGGAGAGACATACTCAACCTCTAGGCCCAGTCATACTGACATGGAGAGATATACTCGACCTCTAGGCCCAGTCATACTGACATGGAGAGACATACTCGACCTCTAGGCCCAGTCATACTGACATGGAGAGACATACTCGACCTCTAGGCCCAGTCATACTGACATGGAGAGACATACTCGACCTCTAGGCCCAGTCAGACTGACATGGAGAGACATACTCGACCTCTAGGCCCAGTCATACTGACATGGAGAGATATACTCGACCTCTAGGCCCAGTAATACTCATCTCTCTAGAATAATGTCTCTAATGAACACACAACATCTCATTGGCAGGTGTCAGTGGTCGTGCGTGTGTGTGTGTCTATGCATCTTTACATGCGTGTGTGTTTTTTTTGTGTGAGAAAGAAAGAGTACATCCCTGTGTGTGTGTGTCTGTATATTATGTCTATATTGTGTGTGTGTATTCCACGATTAGGATTCTCCCCCACTCTAGTGGTCCATTGTCATTAGTGACCAGGCCTGACTCCTGCCTGCTCCAGAGACTCTCTTACCATATAATCTGCATACATGTAGCTACTGGATTGATGATATTGTGTGTGTTGTGTGTGTGTTGTGTGTGTCAGACAATATTGTTATGGATTCCACACGCTGCATCTTATTGAAAATAATCACAATCAATAACCTTGCCGACGCAAATGGATATACGTGTGTGTGTGTGTGCGTTTCTAGGACCCACTCAGCCTCTGTCACAGTGAGGTGGCTTGCGAAAGTATTCGCCCCCCTTGGCATTTTTCCAATTTTGTTGCCTTACAACCTGGAATTAAAATTGATTTTTTGGGGGTTTGTATCTTTAGATTTACATAACATGCCTATCACTTTGAAGATGCAAAATATGTTTTATTGTGAAACAAACAAAAAAACTGAAAACTTGAGTGTGCATAACTATTCACCCCCCCAAAGTCAACACTTTGTAGAACCACCTTTTGCAGCAATTACAGCTGAAAGTCTCTTGGGGTATGTCTCTATAAGCTTGGCACATCTAGCAAAACTGCTACAGCTCCTTCAAGATGGATGGGTTCTGCTGGTGTACAGCAATCTTTAAGTCATACCACAGATTCTCAATTGGATTGAGGTCTGGGCTTTGACTAGGCCATTCCAAGACATTTAAATGTTTCCCCTTAAACCACTCGAGTGTTGCTTTAGCAGTATGCTTAGGGTCATTGTCCTGCTGGAAGGTGAACCTCCGTCCCAGTCTCAAATCTCTGGAAGACTGAAACAGGGTTCCCTCAAGAATTTCCCTGTATTTAGCGCCATCCATCATTCCTTCAATTCTGACCAGTTTCCCAGTCCCTGCCGATTAAAAACATCCCCACAGCATGATGCTGCCACCACCATGCTTCACTGTGGGGATGGTGTTCTCGGGGTGATGAGAGGTGTTGGGTTTGCGCCAGATATAGCGTTTTCCTTGTTGGCCAAAAAGCTCAATTTTAGTCTCATCTGACCAGAGTACCTTCTTCCATATGTTTGGGGAGTCTCCCACATGCCTTTTGGTGAACACCAAACGTGTTTGCTTATTTTTTTCTTTAAGTAATGGGTTTTTTCTGGCCACTCTTCCGTAAAGCCCAGCTCTGTGGAGTGTACGGCTTAAAGTGGTCCTATGGACAGATACTCCAATCTCCGCTGTGGAGCTTTGCAGCTCCTCCAGGGTTATCTTTGGTCTCTTTGTTGCCTCTCTGATTAATGCCCTCCTTGCCTGGTCCGTGAGTTTTGGTGGGTGGCCCTCTCTTGGCAGGTTTGTTGTGGTGCCATATTCTTTCCATTCTTTAATAATGGATTTAATGGTGCTCAGTGGGATGTTTTATAACCCAACCCTGATCTGTACTTCTCCACAACTTTGTCCCTGACCTGTTTGGAGAGCTCCTTGGTCTTCATGGTGCCGCTTGCTTGGTGGTGCCCCTTGCTTAGGGGTGTTGCAGACTCTGGGGCCTTTCAGAACAGGTATATATATATATATACTGAGATCATGTGACAGATCATGTGACACTTAGGTTGCACACAGGTGGACTTTATTTAACTAATTATGTGACTTCTTAAGGTAATTGGTTGCACCAGATCTTATTTAGGGGCTTCATAGCAAAGGGGGTGAATACATATAAAAAAAAAAAAAATCATTTCACTTCACCAATTTGGACTATTTTGTGTATGTCTATTACATGAAATCCAAATAAAAATCAATTTAAATTACAGGTTGTAATGCAACAAAATAGGAAAAACGCCAAGGGGGATGAATACTTTTGCAAGGCACTGTATTGTTGTAGCAGTATTCAATGACCTGAGTGCAGAGCTATTGAAGACAGACACAAGGGAAGTAGCACAGGGAAATTCATCATTGATTTGACCTCATAACCTTATTAGAATATCATCCCCAAATACATAAAAAAACAGAGCCTTCAGACACTTTTCTAAGAGTGGACTAAGTACCACTAGGCCTACATTATCACTGAGTAAAACACGAGGGTATTCCTGGTCAACAAGAAATGTTCAAGGAACATCTATGTCACGCTCTGGCTCCGGGACTGTGTATTTTGAGCCAGTGTGTGTTCATTTGGTTGTGTTGTATTTGGTTGTGTTTCATTGTTTGGTCGTGTGACTCCCAATCAGTGGTAACGAGTGTCAGCTGTCGGCTCGTTATCTCTGATTGGGAGCCATATTTAAACTGTCAGTGTTCACCTTAGTGTTGTGGGTTTTTGTTCCTGTACAGTCATTGTCACTGTGGACTTCACGTATCGTCATTTATTTTGTTGTTTTCGTGTTTAGGCTTTAATTTAATAAAGTCATGTTCACCTTCAACGCTGCGCATTGGTCCTCCTCATTAGACGGTCGTGACAGAAAAACCCACCAAGATGGGACCAAGCAGCGTGTCCAGGAGCCGTCGCCAGGGAGATCCCTCACAGATCTCCTTCGCCTCCTGGACTGGGTCAAGCCGAGTGAGGAGGAGAAGGGCTTGACACTATGGCAGAAGGGCGAGAGGCTGGCGAGGGACATGGAGACCTGGTCCACGGGTAGGAGAGACGCCCCGAAAATTTTTAGGGGGGGGCTCACGACGTCGGACCAGCGGGAGGCTGCGATAGAGCGGCCCAGTGGGTTGCCGGAGAAGGCCGCCGGGTTACGGGGGCCACTGGTCGAAGAGGGGATGGAGGAAGTAGAGGCACGGCGAGAGGTACTGGCGTGTGTTGCCAGTCCGGTCCGGCCCGTTCCAGATCCCGGTGTAGGACCAGTGGTGTGTGTCCCCAGTACAGTCCGGCCCATCCAAGCTTCCCGCACCAAGCCAGTGGTGTGCGTCGTCAGTCCGGCACGGCCCGTGCCTGCTCTCCGCATCAAGCCTGTGGTGCGTCTCGTCAGCCCGGCTCTGCCCGTTCCTGCTCTCCGCACCAGGTCTGTGGTGCACGTCGCCAGCCCAGTCCGGCCCATTCCTGCCACTCGTACCAAGTCAAGGGTGCGAGTCGTCAGCCGGATTCAGCCCATTCCTGCTACTCGCACCAAGCCAAGGGTGCGAGTCGTCAGCCGGATTCAGCCCATTCCTGCTACTCGCACCAAGCCAAGGGTGCGAGTCATCAGCCGGATTCAGCCCATTCCTGCTACTCGCACCAAGCCAAGGGTGCGAGTCGTCAGCCGGATTCAGCCCATTCCTGCTACTCGCACCAAGCCAAGGGTGCGAGTCGTCAGCCGATTCAGCCCATTCCTGCTACTCGCACCAAGCCAGGGATGCGAGTCTTCAGCCTGGTGAGGCCTGTTCCGGCTCCACGCACCATGCAAAGGGTGCGTATCGTCTGCCAGGTCCGGTCCATTCCTGCCTCACGCGCCAAGCCAGGGGTGCGCGTCGGCAGTCCTGATCCAGCTAGCTGGGTCAGATCGGACTGGGGGCACTACGGGGGATTGTAGTAGGGTGGTGGTCAAGCCCGAGCCGGAGCCGCCTCCGAGGAGCAATACCCACCCAGCCCTTCCCTATTTGGGGTGTAGGCGCGGTCGGAGTCCGCGCCTTTAGGGGGGGGTACTGTCACGCTCTGGCTCCGGGACTGTGTATTTTGAGCCAGGGTGTGTTCATTTGGTTGTGTTGTATTTGGTTGTGTTTCATTGTTTGGTCGTGTGACTCCCAATCAGTGGTAACGAGTGTCAGCTGTCAGCTCGTTATCTCTGATTGGGAGCCATATTTAAACTGTCAGTGTTCACCTTAGTGTTGTGGGTTTTTGTTCCTGTACAGTCATTGTCACTGTGGACTTCACGTATCGTCATTTATTTTGTTGTTTTCGTGTTTAGGCTTTAATTTAATAAAGTCATGTTCACCTTCAACGCTGCGCATTGGTCCTCCTCATTAGACGGTCGTGACAATCTAGCTAGTTAACAGCTGTTGTGCCCAACACTCTGAACTCAAACAGCAGAGAAACAAGGATAGGTAGTGTCTCAAATGGCACCCTATTCCCTACATAGTGCACTGCTTTTGACCCGAACCCATTGGGTGTAGGGAAAAGGGTGCCATTTGGGATGCTCTTATAGTGTTGTTCCTCTTCACAGCCATGAGACTTTAACATGCTGTATCAAAACCATCCACAAGCCTCCCTTACTGTAAGCCTCGTTGGGCCAAGCGGTGTATAAGCCTCCTGATGTGTTTATGTGTGTGTGTGTGTGTGTGTGTGTGTTTGAGGGAGAAAGGTTAAAACAATTTTTTTTAAGGGCATTAAAAAGTCAGCACCATCCTATCCTCCTTCTCTCTCCTCTCTCCTAACGTTCACACAGTCTCTACACACACACACACACACACACACACACACACACACACACACACACACACACACACACAGACACACACACACACACACACACATACGTATTGATGGGTACTGCAGTACCAAGCCAGTAACCAGTGGTTGCTATAAATGGGTTAGCTGACAACATCACGAAAATTACACGCGTGCATCGATGTGGCCGGAAGGTGTGCGTTGTTATGATGCTGAACGGTCTGATAGCCAGCAACAATGACAAAAGCTGCCTGGTGGGGAATCGTAGGTGACTCGTTTCAGCTCGTATCATATTGTTATTGATACCATGTCTTGTTTTGAGGTGTTTTGACTGATGTCATGGCAATGCTAATATGGATACAATTCGCTAGCTAGCGAACCATCAAATTGTGCAAATGTATTTAAGTTTATAATAAACATTTGGAGATGAAATATAGTTTAAATGTTGTCAACAATCTAAGCCGACCCCGTCTGTTTTGCCCCATAGTTGCGAACACGTCGGTTATGTTGCTAAACAACCAACCCATCTATTACAAACTCTCACAACGGAAACCAGAGAGACAAAAGAAAGAGAAACTGCTGAAGAACAAAGTGTTGAATGAGAGGAAAATAGAGGAGAGGAATGATTAGATCAGTAAGAGAAGCACCAGATCATCAGCAAACAGTAGACATTTGACTTCAGATTCTAGTAGGGTGAGGCCGGGTGCTGCAGACTGTTCTAGTGCCCTCGCCAACTCGCTGATATATATGTTGAAGAAGGTGTGGCCCAAGCTACATCCCTGTCTCACCCCACGGCCCTGTGGAAAGATATGTGTGTTTTTTGACTATTTTAACTGCACACTTGTTGTTTGTGAACATGGATTTTATAATGTCATATATTTTTACCACAACACCGCTTTCCATCAATTTATTTGCAGACCCTCATGCCAAATTCAGTCAAAAGCTTTTTGAAATCAACAAAGCATGAGAACACTTTGCCTTTGTTTTGGTTTGTTTGTTTGTTAATTAGGGTGTGCAGGGTGAATACGTGGTCTGTCGTACGATAATTTGGTAAAAAGCCAATTTGACATTTGCTCAGTACATTGTTTTCATTGAGGCAATGTAGGAGTCTGCTGTTAATGATAATGTAGAGGATTTTTCCTCCCAAGGTTGCTGTTGATGCATATCCCACGGTAGTTATTGGGGTCAAATTTGTCTCTACTTTTGGTTCCAAATATTGGGGAAGATGCCAGAGCTGAGGATGATCTTAAAGAGTTTAAGTATCACCAATTGGAATTTGTGGTCGGTATATTTGATCATTCATTTAAGATACCATCAACACCACAGGCCGTTTTGGATTGGAGGGTTTGTATTTTGTCCTGTAGTTCATTCAATGTAATTGGAGAATCCAGTTGGTTCTGGTAGTCTTTAATAGTTTATTCTAAGATTTGTATTTGATAATGTATATGTTTTTGCTGTTTGTTCTTTGTTATAGAGCCAAAAGGATTGGAGAAGCGGTTTATCCATGCATCTCAATTTTGGATAGATAACTATTCATGATGTTGTTTTTTTAGTGTGTTCCAATTTTCCCAGAAGTGGTTAGATTCTATGGATTCTTCAATTACATTGAGCTGATTTCTGACGTGCTGTTCCTTCTTTTTCCGTAGTGTATTTCTGTGTTGTTTTACTGATTCACCATATTGAAGGCGTAGGATCAGGTTTTCTGGGTCTGTATGTTTTGGGTTGGATAGGTTTGTCAATTTTTTCTTAGGTTTTTGCATTCTTCATCAAACCATTTGTCATTGTTGCTAATTTTCTTAGGTTGACTGCTTGAAATTTTGGGATTTCATAGGGAAGCTGACAGGTCAAATATACTGTTTTTTGGTAGGTTTCTACACTACTTTCCTTCCATCTATAGCATATCATAATATTATGCAGTTCCTTTGGCTTTGATGCCTCATGATAGAGTATTGCTGTGTTCAAGTAGACTGTGATTTTGCTGTGATCTGATAGGGGTGTCAGTGGGCTGACTGTGAATGCTCTGAGTGACTCTGGGTTGAGGTCAGTGATATAGTCATCTTCAGTTCTACTGCCAATTGGATGAGCTATAGGTGTACCTACTGTAGGAGTCGTCTCGAAGCCTACCACTGACTATGTACAGACCCAGTTCTAGGAATTGTTCTAGGAATTGTGACCCATTTTTGTTGGTTGTTTTGTCATAGTTTTGTCTAGGGGGGCATATGAGGGAGGGAATGCTGTCACCTCCAGGTAGGTGTTTGTCCACCTGTGTGTTGAGGGTGTTAGGTTCGTGTCCAGTTCTGGCATTTATGTCGCCACAGACTAGTACATGTCCCTGGGCCTGGAAATGTTTGATCTCCCCTCTAGAATGGAGAAGCTGTCATCGTTAAAGTATGGGGATTCTATTTTACTATCTTGTAGAATTTTCTAACAGAATTCTGCATGTAGGGCTTCAGTGTTTGTCCCACATTTTAAAGTCCAGTTTATTGAGTGGCCCCCAAACCTCACTTCCGTAAAGAGCTATTGGTAGGATTACGCTGTCAAATATTTTGGTTCAAATTCTAATTGGGATGTTGATTTTGAATAATTTCATTTTTATTGCATACTATGCTCTGCAGGCTTTTTCTTTGAGTGCATTCACTGCCATATTAAAGTTTCCAGATGCAGATATGGTCAGACCAAGGTATGAGTAATTTTTAGTGTGTTCAATTATGGTGTTGTTCAAGGTTGAATTACTATTTGTGTTTCTGACATCTGGGGTTTTTCTGGAAAATCATGATTTTAGTTTTTTTTAGTTTTTCCTGTCAGGGCCCAATTATGGCAATATTGCTCTAGAATGTTAAGGTTCTGTTGAATACCTTTTTGGTTGGTGATAGAAGAAAACAAATCATCAGCATATAGCAGGTATTTTACCTCTGTGTCAAATAGTGTGAGTCCTGGGGCTGCAGAATGTTCCAACGTCTGCTAATTCTTTGATATAAATGTTGAAAAGGTTTGGACTCTCTCTCTCTCTCTCTCTCTCTCTCTCTCTCTCTCTCTCTCTACAATAGTCCCATTTCCTCATCTTGCCTCCATCATTTTACCTCCTTCAAACCCCATACTCACTGCCCTCCTCTCCTCTCCTCTCCCCCCTCTTATCATCCTCAAGTGAAGATCTAAGGCAATAGAAATTAGATGCTTCTCTAGACTACTGAAAAAAGCATGAGCTCAAAAGCTACCTGTTGAAAATCAGATCTAAAGTATCAGACCAGCTTCACACAACCCACCCAGAGACTATCAGACCATCTACACACAACCCACCCAGAGACTACCAAGACTGTCCAGTAACAGTAACTAACCTCACGCTATCAATCAATCAATCAATCAATCAATCAAATGTATTTTATAAAACCGTTGTCACAAAGTGCTTTACAGATACGCAACTTAAAACCCCAAAGAGCAAGCGACTACTCAAAATGTAGTGCACTAAATAGGGAATAGTGTGCCATTTGGGACGCAGGCCAAGTCACTGAGTCTCTTTAAGCTGCTCTCTGTCTCTCTGTCTCTCAGTGCAGAATGAGATGTTTAATTACTGTATGACCCGGGGTATATTACTACATATTAATGAGCATCATTAAACTAGTAGTAACTAAGACTCCTACTGATTAACCACAGCTGATAATACCTCTACAAGTCCTGCCTGACACTGGGGGTGTACTGGGTTTGTGTGTGACTGTGTGTGTGTGACTGTGTGTGTGTGAGTGTCCACATGCTCTGACGCACGAAGGCATGCACACACACACGCACACACATACAAACACAAAAAAGAAGCGCACACACACAATACATTTGGCGCCGGAGGGGATGGCTGCCGTTTTACGGGCTCCTAAACAACTGTGCTATTTTGTTAGTTTTTTTCGCATTGTTTGTAACTTATTTTGTACATAATGTTGCAGCTACCGTCTCTTATGACCAAAAATAACTTCTGGACATCAGAACAGCGATTACTCACCTTGAACTGGACGAAGTCTTTAACGAGTCTGACGCGAAGGATATACTGCTTTTTCGGGAACGGGCCCAAATCCCCATCATTTGCGTGAAGAAAAGACGGACAAAAAGGGGGCGGAGGTCGGAGGTCGGGCTGCCTTCTGAGAATTCGTAGGCGAGTGAGTAAACCTTCACTACCATCCGTTCTATTGGCCAACGTGCAATCATTGGAAAACAAAATGGAATATTGTTTATCCTACCAACAGTACATTAAAAACTGTAATATCTTATGCTTCACGTGTCGACGTGGATAATATAGAGCTGGCGGGAATTTCAATGGACAGAGAAGCTATGTCTGGTAAGACGAGGGGTAGCGGTCTGTCTATATTTGTAAACAACAGCTGGTGCACGAAATCAAATATTAAGGAAGTCTCAAGGTTTTGCTTGCCTGAGCTAGAGTACCTTATGATAAGCTTTAGACCACACTATCTACCAAAAGAGTTCTCATCTGTATTCCTCAACACTGGGGCCCCTCATGGGTGCGTGCTTAGTCCCCTCCTGTACTCCCTGTTCACCTACGACTGCGTGGCCAAACACGACTCCAACACCATCATTAAGCATGCTGACGACATAACAGTGGTAGGCCTGATCACCGACAACGATGAGACAGCCTATAGGGAGGAGGTCAGAGACCTGGCAGTGTGGTGCCAGGACAACAACCTCTCCCTTAATGTGAGCAAGACAAACGAGCTGATCGTGGACTACAGGAAAAGGTGGGCCGAACAGACCCAAATTAACATCGACGGGGCTGTAGTGGAGCAGGTGGAGAGAATCAAGTTCCTTGGTGTCCACATCACCAACAAACTATCATTGTCCAAACACACCAAGTCATGAAGAGGGCACGACAACACCTTTTACCCCTCAGGAGACTGAAAAGATTTGGCATGGGTCCCCAGATCCTCAAAAAGTTATACAGCTGCACCATCGAGAGCATCCTGACCGGTTGCATCACCGCCTGGTATGGCAACTGCTCAGCATCTGACCATAAGGCGCTACAGAGGGTAGTGCGTACGGCCCAGTACATCACTGGGGCCAAGCTTCCTGCCATCCAGGACCTGTATACTAGGCGGTGTCAGAGGAAAGCCCCAAAAATGGTAAAAGACTCCAGTCACCCAAGTCATAGACTGTTCTCTCTGCTACCGCATGGCAAGCGGTACCGGAGCGCCAAGTCTAGGACAAAAAAGGCTCCTTAACAGCTTCAACCCCCAAGCCCCCAATTGTTTTTATACTGCTGCTACCCGCTGCCTATTATCTATATGTATCTATTACCTATATGCACAAATTACCTTGACTAACCTGTACCCCCTGAAATTGACTCGGTACCGATGTATATAGTCTCGTTATTGTTATTTTACTGTGTTACTTTTTTACTTTAGTTTATTTGGTAAATATTTTCTTAACTTTTTCTTGAACTGCATTGTTGGTTAAGGGCTTGTAAGTAAGCATTTCACGGTAAGGTACCTGTTGTATTCGGCGCATGTGACAAATAAAGTTTGATTTGTTTTGAAGCTCACACACACAAACAAGTGCAAACACACACGCATACACAAACAAAACACACAACACGCTACACAGTCAGACCAGAACAGATCTGTAGGTTCATGGTTAGAGTACATGCATGATATATATACTGCACAGTAACACATCTGTAAGAGTTAACATACATCTCTGCTTTCAACACGAAAAGCTCAAACTGCTCAAGTTACTGTTGCTGTTTTTCTTATCCTTTCGTCGCCCGTCTCTCTCTCTCTCTCTTTCTCTCTCTCTCAGCACTTTATCACTCTCTCTCTCAGCACTTTATCTCTCTCTCGCAACATTTCCCCTCTCTCTCCCCTTCTTTCCTCTCACTCTACCATATGTTTCTACCTCTCTCTCCCCTATCCTCTCTCTCCCCTCTCTGTTTCTCTCCTCTCTCTCCCCTCTCTGTTTCTCTCCTCTCTCTCCCCTCTCTGTTTCTCTCCTCTCTCTCCCCCTCTCCTCTCTCTCCTCTCTCTCCCCTCTCTGTTTCTCTCCTCTCTCTCCCCTCTCTGTTTCTCTCCTCTCTCTCCACTCTCTGTTTCTCTCCTCTCTATCCCCCTCTCCTCTCTCTCCCCTCTCTGTTTCTCTCCTCTCTCTCCCCTCTCCCCTATCTCCCCTCTCTGTTTCTCTCCTCTCTCTCCCCTCTCCTCTCTCTCCTCTCTCTCCCCTCTCTGTTTCTCTCCTCTCTCTCCCCTCTCTGTTTCTCTCCTCTCTCTCCCCTCTCCTCTCTCTCCTCTCTCTCCCCCTCTCCTCTCTCTCCTCTCTCTCCCCTCTCCTCTCTCTCCCCTCTCTGTTTCTCTCCTCTCTCTGTTTCTCTCCTCTCTCTCCCCTCTCTGTTTCTCTCCTCTCTCTCCACTCTCTGTTTCTCTCCTCTCTCTCCACTCTCTGTTTCTCTCCTCTCTCTCCCCTCTCTGTTTCTCTCCTCTCTATCCCCTCTCTGTTTCTCTCCTCTCTCCCCTCTCTGTTTCTCTCCTCTCTCTGTTTCTCTCCTCTCTCTCCCCTCTCTGTTTCTCTCCTCTCTCTCCACTCTCTGTTTCTCTCCTCTCTCTCCTCTCTCTCCCCTATCCTCTCTCTCCCCTCTCTGTTTCTCTCCTCTCTCTCCCCTCTCTGTTTCTCTCCTCTCTCCCCTCTCTGTTTCTCTCCTCTCTCCCCTCTCTGTTTCTCTCCTCTCTCTCCCCCTTTCTGTTTCTCTCCACTCTCTCCCCTCTCCTCTCTCTCCTCTCTCTGTTTCTCTCCTCTCTCTCCCCTATCTGTTTCTCTCCTCTCTCTCCCTCCTCTTTTTCTCTCCTCTCTCTGTTTCTCTCCTCTGCCCATCTCTGTTTCTCTCCTCTTTCCCCTCTCTGTTTCTCTCCTCTCTCCCCTCTCTGTTTCTCTCCTCTCTCTCGCCCTTTCTGTTTCTCTCCACTCTCTCCCCTCTCCTCTCTCACCTCTCTCTGTTTCTCTCCTCTCTCCCATCTCTGTTTCTCTCCTCTCTCTCCCCTCTCTGTTTCTCTCCTCTCTCTTCTCTCTGTCCCCCTCTCCTCTCTCTCTCCCCTCTCTGTTTCTCTCCTCTCTCTCCCCAGCTCTTCCTCTCCTCTCTCTCCCCCTCTCTCTTTATCATGTCTCAGCAGTTTATCATCTCCTCTTTATATAACAGTCTATTCCCTGTGCACTCCGTTATGAAAGCTGCTCTTCTACAGACAAACCACCCAACCCAACCCATATCCTCCCTCACTATTTTCCTCTTCCATTCCACGCTATTTCTTCTGTCGTATCTTTTTACACTCACTCTTCTCTCATCTGTCCTTTTCTTTTAACTTCCATCCTCCATTTCCTCTCACTGCTCTGTCATTCTTCTCTTCTTCCACTGTTTCTTCTCTTATCCTTCATTCCATCTCTCTCTTCTTTCTCTCTTTTATTCCAGTCTGTTTCCTCTCTCCATTATTCACATAGAATTCCTCGGTCTATATGTTCACACACACACACACACACACACACACACACACACACACACACACACACACACTCACTCACTCACTCACTCAGTCAGCTCCCCTGGTGGGTAACCAGCATTCTGATGAAGAACTAATGCACCCCACACACATTAATTTCTCTCCTCTTCCTCCTCCAACCTCTCTCCTCCTCTTCCTCCTCTCCTCTATTCTCTCATACAGCCACCAGCTGGAGGAAGCAGAGAGAGTTGTGGCCAATTAGAGAAATAGGGACCTGAAAGTTGGCTAATTATCACCGATTCACAAACAAAATGGTTGCTTTTCCATAGACAGACACACTCACATACACGCACAAACACGCACACACTCAATTAGTCTCAGCTATATTTACTGCCAGGCAATATGCTGATTGTGTTAGTGAAGCTCATTATTGCACAATGACACAGGACAGAGTTTGTGTCTGTATGTGTGTGTCTGTACATGTGTGTCTATATGTGTGTATCTGTATGTGTGTCTGTGTGTGTGTGTGTGTATGTGTCTATATGTGTGTATCTGTATGTGTGTGTGTGTGTGTTTGTGTGTGTGTGTCTATATGTGTGTGTCTGTATGTGTGTGTCTATATGTGTGTGTCTATATATGTGTGTCTATATGTGTGTGTGTGTGTTTGTGTGTGTATGTGTCTATATGTGTGTGTCTGTATGTGTGTGTGTGTGTGTGTTTGTGTGTTTGTGTGTGTGTCTATATGTGTGTGTCTGTATGTGTGTGTTTGTGTGTGTGCGTGTGTGTAGTGTAGCATCCATCTATGTTAGCTACCTGCTATGCTAGGGCTCAACTCGGGCTCCGAGTTATAGAACACTGTGTATACACAGCAAGGACAAAAGAGGTAGCAGGAAGGAGAGAGGGAGAACAGAAGGAGAGAGGGAGAACAGAAGGAGAGAGGGAGAACAGAAGGAGAGAGGGAGAGCAGAAGGAGAGAGGGAGAACAGAAGGAGAGAGGGAGAACAGAAGGAGAGAGGGAGAACAGAAGGAGAGAGGGAGAACAGAAGGAGAGAGGGAGAACAGAAGGAGAGAGGGAGAACAGAAGGAGAGAGGGAGAACCGAAGGAGAGAGGGAGAACAGAAGGAGAGAGGGAGAACAGAAGGAGAGAGGGAGAACAGAAGGAGAGAGGGAGAACAGAAGGAGAGAGGGAGAACAGAAGGGGAGAGGGAGAACAGAAGGAGAGAGGGAGAACAGAAGGAGAGAGGGAGAACAGAAGGAGAGAGGGAGAACAGAAGGAGAGAGGGAGAGCAGAAGGAGAGAGGGAGAGGAACAGAAGGAGAGAGGGAGAACAGAAGGAGAGAGGGAGAACAGAAGGAGAGAGGGAGAACAGAAGGAGAGAGGGAGAACAGAAGGAGAGAGGGAGAACAGAAGGAGAGAGGGAGAACAGAAGGAGAGAGGGAGAACAGAAGGAGAGAGGGAGAACAGAAGGGGAGAGGGAGAACAGAAGGAGAGAGGGAGAACAGAAGGAGAGAGGGAGAACAGAAGGAGAGAGGGAGAACAGAAGGAGAGAGGGAGAGCAGAAGGAGAGAGGGAGAGCAGAAGGAGAGAGGGAGAACAGAATGAGAGAGGGAGAACAGAAGGGGAGAGGGAGAGCAGAAGGAGAGAGGGAGAACAGAAGGAGAGAGGGAGAACAGAAGGAGAGAGGGGAGAACAGAAGGAGAGAGGGAGAACAGAAGGAGAGAGGGAGAACAGAAGGAGAGAGGGAGAACAGAAGGAGAGAGGGAGAACAGAAGGAGAGAGGGAGAACAGAAGGAGAGAGGGAGAACAGAAGGAGAGAGGGAGAACAGAAGGGGAGAGGGAGAACAGAAGGGGAGAGGGAGAACAGAAGGAAAACAGAAGGAGAGAGGGAAAACAGAAAGAGGTACTATAACCTAGCTGAATCATCTATACTGAACAAAAATATAAACGCAACGCCCTTGTGTTGGCAAAACCTTATTCTGATTGGCTGGGCCTGGCTCCAAAGTGGGTGGGCCTATGCTCTCCCAGGCCCAACCATGGCTGCGCCCCTGCCCACTCATGTGAAATCCATAGATTATGGCCTAATGCATTTATTTAACCCTCGTGTTGTCCTCCCAAATGCCTTACGCCTTTTGTCCTCTGGGGTCAAAAATGACCCCGCCTGGTTTGACTGTTTATAAAGCATACAGTATACATTTTCAATCAATTCTGTGTTACATCTTTAATCTTACTTCTGTTCAACCCATTACTAGAATTTTTTTCATTTGTTTTGGAATTTAGAGCCAATAGACCTTGTTTACATAAAAGTATACCCTGTTTTTAAGTAAAAATACAATGAAACTATGAATTATTTTGACCTATTATTATTTTGACTATTTGACTTATCACTGAGTGGTATTTGTAAAAGTTTAGTGAGGATGCTGTTTTTGAATCATTTTATTTTTATTAATGACAGCCCATAATCACACCTTTTTGTCCTCTGGGGTCAAAAATGACCCCGCCTGGTTTGACTGTTTATAAAGCATACAGTATACATTTTCAATCAATTATGTGTTACATCTTTAGTCTTACTTCTGTTCAACCCATTACTAGAATTTTTTCATTTGTTTTGGAATTTAGAGCCAATAGACCTTGTTTACATAAAAGTATACCCTGTTTTTAAGTAAAAATACAATGAAACTATGAAATATTTTGACCTATTATTATTTTGACTATTTGACTTATCACTGAGTGGTATTTGTAAAAGTTTAGTGAGGATGCTGTTTTTGAATCATTTTATTTTTATTAATGACAGCCCATAATCACACCTTTTGTCCTCTGGCGTCAAAAATGACCCCGCCTGGTTTGACTGTTTATAAAGCATACAGTATACATTTTCAATCAATTCTGTGTTACATCTTTAGTCTGAAAATAACGTTAGTTGTTTAATACTATGCTCTTTATGATTCAAACAAATTTGAAGTAATTTGATTGAATTATGGGTGTTTTACTAAATGTAATAACTTCTGTTGTCCTCTGGGATCAAAAAGACCCCGCAGCACAAAGTTTACATACTGCTTGGCAAAACATCTTTGATCATGTTTCTTTGATGTGTGGGGTCAAAACATCTTTGATCATGTTTCTTTGATGTGTGGGGTCAAGCAATGGTTATGACAAAAAAAAAAAAAAGTATTTTCTCACAGGTGTTTGGGCATTTCACATTTTAGTCTGAGAGAGACAGGCAGCACAATGAGGAGGCAGAAGTTTTTAATGCACAGGAGGCTTGCAAGATAATTTTTGAAATAAAGAAAATAATGACCAGGAGGACAATGCTGCACATAATGAGGATGAATCAACTGATGAAGAGGGTTCAGGGTCAGAAGAGGAGGAACATAATGATGAGGTGATAGATCCAACATACAGACAGCATGCTACTTCTTCCTCCGAAGATTCCCCCCATCTCCTGCTGCAGAAATGGAAGATGATTATGAATATAAGGAAATGGATGAACGTGATGTGACGAGAATCTGAAGCTGGTATGGAAGAAGTGTCAGAAGTGGAGCACTGCACCTATTATGATGAAGAATCAACAGATGAGGTAGAATCTGAAGTTGAAATGGAAGAAGTGTCAGAAGTGGAGGACATCATCTATTATGATGAAGACGAAGAATCAACAGATGAGGTAGAATCTGAGGAAGAGGACCCAGCTGAGATGGGTCCTCTTCCACAGATTCTACCTCATCTGTTGATTCCACAGATTCTACCTCATCTGTTGATTCTTCGTCTTCATCATAATAGATGATGTCCTCCACTTCTGACACTTCTTCCATTTCAACTTCAGATTCTACCTCATCTGTTGATTCTTCATCATAATAGGTGCAGTGCTCCACTTCTGACACTTCTTCCATACCAGCTTCAGATTCTACGTCATCATCACGTTCATCCATTTCCTTATATTCATAATCATCTTCCATTTCTGCAGCAGGAGATGTGGGGGAATCTTCGGAGGAAGAAGTAGCATGCTGTCTGTATGTTGGATCTATCACCTCATCATTATGTTCCTCCGCTTCTGACCTGAACCCTCTTCATCAGTTGATTCATCCTCATTATGTGCAGCATTGTCCTCCTGGTCATTATTTTCTTTTATTTCAAAAATTATCTTGCAAGCCTCCTGTGCATTATAAAACTTCTGCCTCCTCATTGTGCTGCCTGTCTCTCTCAGACTAAAATGTGAAATGCCCAAACACCTGTGAGAAAATACTTTTTTGTTGTTGTTGTTGTTGTCATAACCATTGCTTGACCCCACACATCAAAGAAACATGATCAAAGATGTTTTGCCAAGCAGTATGTAAACTTTGTGCTGCGGGGTCTTTTTTGACCCCAGAGGACAACAGAAGTTATTACATTTAGTAAAACACCCATAATTCAATCAAATTACTTCAAATTTGTTTGAATCATAAAGAGCATAGTATTAAACAACTACCGTTATTTTCAGACCAATTGATGAATAAAAAACATATTTTGTCGGCAAAAGATTTAATTTGGGGTCAGAATGACCCCAGGACAACAGGAGGGTTAAATTGACTGATTTCCTTATATGAACTGTAACTCAGTAAAATCATTGAAGTTGTTGCATGTTGCGTTTCTATTTTTGTTCAGTATACTATCTTTACTAAATGCTGTGAGATACACTATATATACAAAAGTATGTGGACACCCCTTCAAAGTAGTGGATTGGGCTATTTCAGCCACACCCGTTGCTGACAGGTGTATAAAATCTAGCACACCGCCATGCAATCTCCATAGACAAACACTGGCAGTAGAATGGCCTTACTGAAGAGCTCAGTGACTTTCAACGTGGCACCGTCATAGGATGCCACCTTTCCAACAAGTCAATTAATCAAATTTCTGCACTGCTAGAGCTGCCCCGGTCAACTGTAAGTGCTGTTATTGTGAAGTGGAAACGTCTAGGAGCAACAACGGCTCAGCAGCGAAGTGATAGGCCACACAAGCTCACAAAACGGGAACGCCGAGTGCTGAAGCGCGTAAAAATCTTCCGTCCTCGGTTGCAACACTCACTACCGAGTTCCAAACTGCCTCTGGAAGCAACGTCAGCACAATAACTGTTTGTCGGGAGCTTAATGAAATGGGTTTCCATGGCCGAGCAGCTCCACACAAGCCTTAGATCACCATGCGCAATGCCAAGCGTTGGCTGTAGTGGTGTAAAGCTCGCAACCATTGGACTCTGGAGCAGTGGAAAGGCGTTCTCTGGAGTGATGAATCACACTTCACCATCTGGCAGTCCAACGGACAAATCTGGGTTTGGTGGATGCCAGGAGAACGCTACCTGCCCGAATGCATAGTGACAACTGTAAAGTTTGGTGGAGGAGGAATAATGGTCTGGGGCTGTTTTTCATGGTTCGGACTAGGCCCCTTAGTTCCAGTGAAGGGAAATCAATGCTACAGCATACA